>NW_026585987.1:8919329-9007408 GCF_907164565.1 Psammomys obesus
CACACACACACACACACACACACACACACACACACACACACACACACGCCAAAAAAAAAAAAAAAAGAAATCCTAATAAAATCACAACTACCACATTTAAGGCTCCTTAAACATCTTAAATCCTAGATAATTTATAATTTAATACTTAAATCCTTGAGTTAAACTTATTTTGGATGCTATCTTCAATAGACAATGTAGTTCGTTTCCCAAAACAAACTGGTAAGATTAACAGTGTGATAACTTTGCTGTCTGATACGGTCTCACTAGCAGCCCTGGCTGGCCTCCCAACACCCATTACTCCTCCTCTGTCTCATGAAAGCTGGGATTACAGTCATGTGCCACCAGCCTCAGTTAGTACCACCCAATAGTAAGGAGTATATATATATAGTGATCTTACTATTTCAAATTAACTATAAAACACTCTACCTCAATTAGTAAAAAAAATATATGTGACTTTTTTTTAAACAATACATGCATGTTCAATTAAAGTTAGTGCCAAGGTGTTCTGATTCTTCATTGTTATTTGTTATTAATTTAGTGTGTGAGTGATATTTGTTAAGTATGGGTGCTCACATGTCACAGGGTGCATGTGGAAGCCGGAGGCCACCCTTTGGGGAGTCTGTTCTCTTCCACCTTATTACTGAGACAGAATCCCTCTGCTGTTTCTGCCTCTGAGGTTCCCACTGGAGCTTCCAGCCAATTCTTGTGCCTTTCCAGGAATGCTGAGATCACAGAATTGAACTACACCTAGCATTTATGAGGTTCCAGGATAAAACTCAGGTGGTCATTTACACAGTTAAGAGCTTTACCCTCTGAACCATCTCTTCAGCCCCCAGTCCTTAAATTTTTAAGAGAATCTTAGTATTGCTAAAAGAATATACAGAAACCAATTAGCTGAAGATAGACAATATTATAGTGAATTTCTTACATAGGCACAAGTCTTGGTGTAATCTTATTCACCTTTTATGTTTGTTCAAGAAATGTCTTAGGGGAACTATTATGCATAGTGCTGAAATGTTCTTCAGAATAATGTTTATAATTCAGTCTCAATCAAGTAACTATAAGGAACATGAATAACAAACTAAACTAGTTTATGCAATTAATGTAGCATTTGAGCCTATTTCAAAATTTCTAAGTAAGGTTATGTATTTAAACTTGTATATTAGGGCTAGAGACATGGATCCATCGTTAAAAGCATTGACTGCTCTTCCATAGGACCAAAGTTCGATCCCCAGCATCCACATGATATCTTAACAACCATCTGTAACTCCAGTTCTTGGGGTTCCGACGCCCTCTTCTAGCCTCTGTGAGAACTGTACATGTATGGTACACAGACATACATGAAAGGTTAAACACTCATACACATTAAATAAAAATATTTTAATTAAATTTTAAATTAAAACAAACTAAAAAGTGCCTACCTCTAATTCTACATCGGCTCGCACATACTGTCGGGTCTTTGGATGATTAAGAAGGTGCAAAATTGTAGTAATGAGGGCCTCATTTATTCGACTTAATTGGCAATCAATCACATTTTTCAGGATGGTGTTTAGTCCGCCTCGAAGGGCTACCACCTCTGGGTTCTGAAGTGCTAAAAATGAAAGAAAAACTAATTATATTCAGAGTACTGAGTATTTAAAACCTCCTTTTATCTTAAATCTTAAGTTCCCCTTTGGATTTGAAACTTTCTAATTACCTATATTTACAAGTAAAAGATAGCAAGTTATAGCTGCCTTAGTATCTTTATTTAAATTTAATATCACTTACGATCTTTTCCCAAAGCCTGAGTTTTAAAATGCCTTTGAACAATTTTGTCATATTCTTTGAACATATTTTACTGGATATTTTTTTCTTCAATTTCAGGGTTCATTATACTGTGAAGACATTAGCCATATGGTCTTTTTTTCAAGTATTTTATAGAATTTGTCATTTTCAATTTTGCTTCAAATAGTGTAATTTTATGAAGATGTACACAATCATGCATGCACACACAGAAACACACACAGAAACACACACAAGAGCTTCTATAACTTTAAAATGAAAAATTTCTTTCTTACTCTGAAGACTAGAACTGTTCCTTGCATGTAATTTGTGGATTTTGTTGTGGAACTTCTGTTTTGAAACAGGGCCCAGAGTTCAGGCAGGCCTCATATGCTCTGCTCTGTCTGTGTCCTGAGTGCTGGGATAATAGGTGTCTATCACCACGCCTGACATGTATGCATCTTAATGATACATGTCACTCTGTCATAAAGTTAAAATTTTTTAAGATAAATGATATCATTGAAATTATAATCTCAATTTTCCCTCATGAATATTTAATTAACTATCCCAGCATGTTTCTCAAATTGATTTTTATATTTTTTTTCTTTCTTTTTTTTTTTTGGCAGGGGGGCAGAGCTCTACTTGCAAGCTGCCTTTGAATTTGGTATCTCGCTGTCTCTGTCTCCCAAGAGTTTCTGAGATGACAGTTACATGTTATCACGCTCAGCTTTGATTTTTATATGTAATGATATGCCAACCTGTTTTTCAAAATGGGATCTGCAACTTGTTTTTAAGTTTTTCTAAAAATAATGAATAATATTAACAGTTTTTAAAATACGAAAGACAAAGTTTCCTTTCTCCTCCACTTTTTTTTCCCAAAATGTTTCTTGGTTTCTTCTGTCATGTTTAGTCTCCTGGATGATTTCAGAATTAGGTTTTCTGAAATTAGGTGGAACCACATAGAGGCGCAATGCACAGACCTTACAGATCAGTGATGTCTGGACAGTTCCACCAACTGCCCAAGCAGGCTCCATTCAGAACCTCACTGTCCACAAAGTTTCAAAGTGCTCCCTCTGCTGTACTCACTGTTCTTATTCTCCACAGTGGATTAGTTCTATCCTCCTGAAACTCAATTTGACTTAGACACTTTCCCTACATACTTCATCTATCTTTCCTACATATTTCTTACGCTTATTTATTCTAGTCTGATTATTAGTGCTGAACTATACCAAATTTGGATTTTCACGATTTCGCAGTTGCAACCATTTAGGTCATGTCTTCACTTGATTCAGTTCTCTCTATGTATGTTTATAGTTGACAACTAACTGTTCTCCAATACTGAAACTTCATTTACTACGTCACCAATCTGGTTAAACATTTTAAACAATGTGAGAGTATTGTCTCAAAACATAAGGTGCAAATTGACAGAGGAAATATGGAATGTTGACCTCCGGCCGTCACATGAATGTGTGCACACATCATGCACAGCCATATTAAAAAGTGCATACTAAGTGTTGATTTAATAGAAGCTCCCCCCCTCTTCCATTACTTTTTCCAGAAATGTTCTGGTTCCTCTGCTGAGCGTGAGTAACCTGTAAGATTAGTTCCTTCTCTCTTCAGCAGTACTGTGTAACTCCACATTACATTACTCTAAGTACAGCTGTTCAGGTATTCCAGGCATTGGCATGCAGCAAATTTTTTTTTTTCTGTAAAATGTGTATGATTTCCATTCTAGAATACCAAAGAAGTAGCCTTCTAATTATCTAAATATGTTTCTGGATGTAATTACTTGCTTCTTTATTATTTCACAAAGTTTCATTTCATTGAGTTTTTAAGCATATAGGTTAAAACATCTTCTAGTTAAAAAAAACTCCTATTACATTTTTCTCCCTTATTAAGGAATTTCTCAACTTAAGAGTAAATATTTTCTTCTTCTAACTAATATAAATTAAGGCTGAGCAATCTGTCTTGTTACCTAATAACAAATTTTAATTATACCATTGTTTTCACCCTGCTTATCATAGAATTGAGTATTTCTCTTCTTTCCTACCCTGGTTTGGTTACCCACTTACATTTTGCTTCACTTTATAATACACGTAGATCAATATACTTTTCTAAGTCCCAGACATTGGTATATTAAATTTTTTTTTGCAATTTTCATAATTATATTTCTGATCCTGCTTCCAAACTAGGTATTATGGACAATACACTGAGTCTTCAGGAGTAGAATGGCTCTTCGTTTTTAACTTAAACTTTATTATTTATCACTACAAGACAAAATATGATCTCCATAATTTCTACTTTTTGGGAACACCAAAAAAAAAAAAAAAAAAGATTCCAACCATCATTTTCTTGGTACTTAAAATTATATTCCATTGATAATAAATGCTTTTTCTAAAATGTAACTAATTAGCCATGTAGGTATTTGAAAATTATTTGCTTTTACTATTTTACTTAACATTTGTTATTTTGCTTGTTGCTCTGCCAACAAGCATTTTTAAAATTCCATATAATAAACTGTCTACTAAAATCTCTGTATGATTCATTTGATAATTCAAAGTCTTCTTTTCACCCAGTGCCAAGATACATGTTATTATTCTCACTTTTTTCACTCTATTCTTTGATCCCTAAAAATGAAGGTTTTATTAGAATTCATTTTGTGCACTGTAGACTATTATGTTTAAAACATCTCAAGATACCATATCATCAATGTCAGAAGGCTAGACTTTAGATTTTATTATTGGAATATCATGAAATTTGAAAACATATATGAATTTGAATTATTTGATAAATGACACATCTACTTTTCTATCACAAATGAGTACTTTCATGTTTTTGTAGCAATAAAAAAACATTAGGAAATATTACATGTACTTTATAAACCACTTCATTATTTGAAGAAAATTCTGACCTAGTTCACAGATAATGGCAATGCATGCCCGAACCATTCTGTCTCTTTCTTGAAGTCCATCATTTCCAACTGCGATCAACGAGTTGGCCAAAGAACTAGGAAACAAGGAAGCATTCACAGTAATCATCTGTAACAGAGAAGAATCAGAAAATAAGTAATTTAATTCTTAGCACATTTTAAAATTCAGTTTGTTGAGAGGGAGGTAGTTAAGGGCACAAAGCTCTTGTAAGATTGAGGCACCAATTTTAACATTCAGCTTTATATATATATGGATTTCTATTACTGTAACTAATAAATATTAACAATACTTACTATGGGGATGTTTCTGTGTTTTTTTCCTAATAATCTAAAACTAAACTAACTGATAAACAAGACTTTCCATTTCTAAGATTTTAAGTTCCTCCGGAATAAAAGTGGCATCTTAAACAGCTCCTCAGTGACACGAGCAGTGGTGAATAGACCACTGTGCTGCTCCATCACCATTACATCCCTGCCACTTACCTCTGCTCCTCCCTTATAGTTACTGTTACTTGTTGCTATGCCAGAGGGCAGACTGGCTAATCCAGAATATTTTCTTGATATTTAAACAATTCTAAGGTAGACCGAATATATATACTTCGTGATAAAACTTTGGATGAACCTCATGTCAAGGTCAAATTGGCGATAAAATAACTGAAACTCTGGAAATAGGTCAAAAGTGTCTACCTCTGATGTAAAAAGCAGGAAGAAAATAAAGCAGGTGACAAACTATTGTTTAAGATAGATAACAGCGTAAAGCAGGAAAGGAGGTTTTATTTGAAAGGGAGAAAAGTAACTTCTCCTAGATGTTACTGGAGTTAGAAACCTATTGGAAGAGTTAAGATTAGTGTCTGACACAGAATACAAGATGACTGAAGAAAGACACCAGGTAAAGTATAGGAGGATCAAAGGAATAATCTGTGCTGGACAGCCTGACTGTATCACAGGTGGCTTATATCATTTGAGCAGCAGTAATAATACATGGGTCAAATGAAATTAAAGAATGCAATTTCACAATCATAAAATAATTTATTTCCAATCACCAAACTCAAAGAAAGGTTTCGTAACTGTTTCTCAGTCAATTCTTTCTACTAATCAAATAAAGGAGGATGAATGTAGCAGGGTAGAAGAAAGCGATCTTCTTGGGAAGGAGGAATCTAACCTCTTATATTTTAATTGACTAGGGTAGTAGTATGGTGGTCACAGTTTTTGTGCTCATGAGAAAATGTCCACCACAGGACTGGAAGATGGATTAGGAGTTAGGAGTACAGATCCTCTTCCAGAGAAGCCAAATTTGCAACCAGCTAGGGGATCCAGCACCTCTGCCTTCTGCATCTGCAACCATGTGCAAATATCACCTGCCCTATATATACATAATTAAAAAAATAAGTTTAATAAATTTTTAAAAATTGCACAAATAAAATTTATGTAATAGATTCTGAGTTGACTAAGACAATTTAGCTTTCCAAATTAATAGACTACTAATTAATAAAGTAGTTAACTTTGCCAAATCAATCATCTTTTTGAATGAGACTTCTTATATGGAAAATGAAGATATAAACAATAAAAAAGTTCCAACAATTTCAAGTACAGTAAGAAATTCTACTCTAAAATTTAATATGCTAAACACATACTTATTTATTCAATAGATTATATTATGGACCAAATACATAAAATTAAATGTTTATAAATGAAATCATAATTTTTTATTTTCCAGGGAGATAAATGCCAAGAAATTCTTAAAGTCAATGAGATCAAAGGATGCTCTCCTCACTCATGTATGAATACTTAATAAAAGAAAAACCATAAAATGGTTTATGCTTTGTGGACACTATTACAATCATCTTTTCTGGCAGGAATGGACATATAAAGCAAAGATTAAGATGCAATTATATGCACAAGTGACACAAAGCAGTTCCATAACATCTGAAATTTGTGCTGTGGTTGGAAGGTTGAATCAAGAGTAGAAGGAGGAGGAGATTAAATGAGAAGCAAGCAATAACTGAGATAATGGTAGTTCTTCGCCCGCATGAATAATGTCATAAAATGACAGTTTGAACAGAAATGGCTGGCAGACCCAAGGTAGGCTGCTGTGGATGTAAACATGCTTTTGTTTTTATCCCAGGTGTGGGATACGGGTCTGATTCTGATTGTTCACCAGGGCCTGCCTAGTGCAGGCTCGAGAGGAGCCATTTGCCAGCTGCAGATAGTTCAAATATGAGGACCCTGGAGAAGGAATAAATGTCAGGGCCAAGAGAGAATCGGGAGCGCCAAGAAAAAAAGAAAGCTGCAGGTACTCCCCCTGCTGCCCTTGACTGCTACTTATGCAGCTGGATGAGAAGAAGTTGGAGATATCCTGAAACAAAGACTGGACTTTCCACAAGGAAACCAATGGCCCTAACCAGCAAGAAACAGGTTAAGAGAACTACTCCCTATCCCCACTAACTCCTTTCTCTCCTACCAGGTACTATGGTGATGGAAGGGATGGGGGTAGAGAAGGGATAAAGAGGCATTAAGAAATCAAAATAAAATACAGAAAAAAAGTACACCAACAAGTGATTCCCTATGTGGAGCTTGGAATAGAGGCGTTAAGAAACGAAAATAAAATAGTTAAAAAGTTTGCCAACAAATGGTGCCCAGTGTGGGGCTTAGAATAATGGAAAATATGGTTTTTAATGACCTAGAGGAGACAGAGGGTATGGAGAAATGGATATACTGTTTCATGATATGAGGAAAAGGTTTACTGTGGCTACTGCTGCTGGGCTCTCTCCGGCTTTGATCCCACAAAGGATTTTCTGGTTTTACTTCTCTGTCTTCCATTTTAAATAGGGTTGTGGGAATGGCTGAACAACTGGAAAAGTTTCGAGTGAATATGGAGGGATGTAAGAAACAAAAAGTAGATGAGAAAGAAAATCAGAAGTGTCACTGAATTCTCTCACTTTTCAAAGGATTGCAGAGTAGGCTGTGCAACTAGAGAGTTTGCAGGTGGAGATGGAAGCAATTGGGAAACGAATATCGCTGCTGGAAAAGGGAGAGAGAGAGAGAGAGAGAGAGAGAGAGAGAGAGAGAGAGAGTGTTCAGACCTGGTACCTGAGAGCAGGAGTTTCCCAATATTGCCGCCCTGCCCAAGAACTTTCTGTGTCACGTTCCCACAGCCTCCAGGTAGGCTGTGGAGCTGGGAGGAGTAGAAGGCTGTACAGGGCAAAAGGTTTAAAGAGAAACAGCCTGTTTCAAGAAAAAAAAGTTAATCTTGGGTGAACTAAGCTGCCAAAGGAGCAGCCTCTGGTAATCAGATTACCACTATTAACTTTCCCAGTAGCCACCAAAAACCTTTGATATCAAAATGTTCGGTGCTTCATCACTTGAAAAGAAACTGTGACCAAGCTACTAAAAGCCTCAGAGCTCAAAATGGCTGGTGTGTTAAATCTGGAAAATATGGCATGTTCCGCCAGAGAAGCAAGTAAGCCGTTTCTGGCAGTACTGGATTCTCAGCAAGAATGTTTAAGTTTCTTAAAGTTTGTAGATGCTGTAATAAAAAGGTCATTTGACTACTGAATGCATGTCCAAGAGGGACATAACAAGGTAACTTCTTGCTGTCAGGAAACAGCTTTGGAGTCCTAGCTCAAGGCTCAACAGTGAAAAGTACTAGCCTTTCCAGACAAGAGCAGCCAAGAGTTATCCAAAATGAGTTTGGTTTCTTGATCATCTCCTTTTAAAAAAGCAACAACAAGTCTCATTCATATTTAAAAAAAAAAAAAAAAGCCATTTTTTTAAAACAAAGAGGGAAATGTTGTGGACGCAAACATGTTTTTGTTTTAATCCCAGATGTGAGATATGATTCAGATTGTCCACAGCAGCTAACTATATGCTTGGTGCAGGCTCTGAGGAGCGTTCTTTGCCAGCTGCAGATAGTTTAACTCTGAAGACTCTGGAGAGGGAATAAATGTCAGGGTCCAGGGAGAGAAAGGGGCTTGCAGAAGGAAGGCTACTGCTGCTCCTAATGGCTGTTGATACAGTTTGAAGAGAAGTTGGAGATATCGTGAAACAAAGACTGGGCTTTCCACAAGGAACTCAAGGGCCCTAACCAGCAGGAAGTAGCCTAAGATAACTACGCCCTTTCCCCACTAACCTCCTTCCTCTTCTACCCAGTACTGGGGTGTTGGAAGGGATTGGGGTGGTGATGGAAGAAGTTTTGAGAAACCCAAATAAAATAGTTTAAAAAGTGTGCTAACAGGTAGAGCCCAGAAGTAGGGCTTGGGATAGAGGCATTAAAAAAAGAAAATAAAATAGTTAAAAAGTACTCCAACAATAGGCAGGTTATACTTAACATTCATTAGCCAATGTAGCTTTGGAAATCTGGACACTAGATTCTCACTCTGGCTTTCCCACTATCTTGTGAATATCAAGGGCATGTGGTTCCACCAAATGAAATTCTTATAGGTACAAAGAAAACAACCCTGATAATATTAATTCCTACTTTAAAAATAAAAAATTTCATATGAATATAAACATTGCATGTTAAAAGTGAAATATTTTCTAGAGTGAGTGAGTGAGCGTGTAGGTGTATGTATGTGTGCACATGTCCCAGTGATCGAAACCAGAAGTCAACATTGGATGCCCTCCTCAGTTCCGCTCCATCTTATGTCTGAGACAGGGTCTCTCACTGGACCGGGAATTCACCGACTCAGCTAAATTGGCATATGTCCCTCCTCCCTAACACACACACAGTAAATAAATGCACTAACTTAAAAAAATAATAAAAATTAATAATAAAATAATAATAAATTAAAAATAATAACTTGGCCCTGTATTTTCCAAGAGAGAAAAATAGTGAGGAGAGTGCTATTGTTTTACACTTTTTTAAAAAACTTAAGTTTAATAAAAGATAGCTATGGTATATTTGCTTCTACATCACTCTCCTGTGCTGTCCCATACAGAGAAACCATTGGAAAGCTTGAATGTATACAGAATAAGGAAAAGCAAACAGAGACAAAATAGATGTAATAAAAAGCAAAATAACTTTTTGTTACTTACAAAAATAATGACAGGCTCGCAGAACCTCTAAAAATATTCTAGGGCCCCTTCACAGTTGTTAGAAATGGGCTATACTGCACCTGTCGTGGGGGATTCAAACTCAGGGCTTCATACCTGCCCAGTAGACGTTTGACTGACTAAGCTATCTCTTCAGTTCCCCCAAAGTGTTCGCCCCCCCCCCCCAAGACAGGGTTTCTATGTATAGCCCTGGCTGCCCTGGACTCACTTTTGTAGACCACACTGGCCTCAAACTCACAGAGATCTGCCTACCTCTACCTCCCTGAGTGCTGGGATTACAGGTTTCCACCACCACACCTGGCCTAGGTTTTTTTTTCAAAGGTGTTAGTATTTTTAGCATATTAATACATATTAATTTTTAATGCAAGATATGTTTAAAATATAACCCCAACACCAAAGAGTTCTGTGAGAACAAATTTTTGTTTCTTGTCATGAGTATTCATAGCATTAGGAAGAATTTACAAACAAACAAAAAGTATAAACATTTTAAAATTTAAATATGAAAGGCTGAATTACAGTCCTGAACTAACAGTTTTCTTAAAACAAGTTTCCATGCCCATCCCCCAATATCACTTTCACTGGAATTTCAATCTTCTTTAAAGAAACCACTCCCTTTCCTTATTCTTTACTATGATAAACTTGGGGACCATTACTGAACTATTAAGGCAGACAACTGGAAAAAAAAGAGGAAAAGGAGGAAACAAATCCGTATACTAACTCTGCAGTCCACTATCTAGAAATGCAATGTTTTTAAACATTGAAAAAAAAAAAAAACAGTAAATAAATTCAACAATTAAATAAGTTAAAGTTGGATCTAGTGGTATATGCCTACAGTTCTAGCATTATGGAGGCTGAGGCAGGAGGATCAAGTTTGAGGCCAACCTGGGCTACATAGTGTATTTCACCCAGCTAGAGCCACATAAAAAAACCCCGGTTTTAAAGCATCAGTAATATTAGACACTTTCACACCCACAAACATACACATTAATTTTATGAATTAGCTTCCCTCAAAGGGACAGATACAACACTAGTCTTAGAATGTGTTCCAATCAAATCTACTTTCACCCTACACTCTTGGTTAGTCATGAGGCTATTACATCAACAACAGCTGACAGTAACTTCTGTGGAGGAGACCCAGAAGCTTTGTGGATTCCCTTTAATCAAATCCGTTTCTCAGTTTAAACAGTAAAGCCATAAGCTGGAACTGTTAATCACAAGTGCCCATGGACTATGTCCAAATTTGTCTTGAAAGCAGTGAGCATCTGTTTTAACATCCATTTTATTATTCTATTAGCTAGAAAGAACCACACATTACAGAAAGATGAAGATGGCTGGGGGCAAAAAGTCCATTCTCTAATAACAAACCATAACATTTACATGTCCACTACAGACAAAAATACTCAACATCATCATTTTTTAAGAAAAATGTTCTAGCTATCCTCAAGTCACATAGACTGATTACACAAATACTCACGCTTAAACAATCGACTTACTTCATAAAACTTCACAACAAAATTAAAATGTTTAATAAAAATTTGTTCTTTAAATTTTAATGAAAACATTCTCCAGCAATCTAAATACAGAAGCATTTAAGATGGAAGCACTCTCCTTTCTCTCCTGCAGAGCATACCTTTCTGACTAAGCGAAGGGCTTGTGTCCTCTCCACCTCGTTGCTCTGCTGTATGTCAATGCACCTAATAACATACAAAGCATTAGTCATTGGGAAATCCTGTGTAACAATACCTTACAGAATAATCCAACAGAGTTTTAAAACTTCAAGAAACAGTAGTACATGCTTTTCTAGTAAACACAAATATTTAAATATCAATTAAAATTGCAAGGAAAAAAAGGGTGACACATCTACAAAGAAAGAATCACAACATGGAAATAATCAAAGGACCAAAGACATACAGAAGGTTTCACCAACATGATAAAACACAAAACAAAAAATCTCAGCAATGTACATAGACTATAAAGGGAATATCTCCAGGTTGTTTTAGTTTGTGATTTTAATCAAAGTTGAAATTCTATCTACAATGACTCTTTTTCAATGGAATATTGTATTTTAACTAGGCATAGTGATTCACCTTTAATCTCAGCACTTGGAAAGCAGATGCAGGTGGATCATTATATAGAAGCTACCCCACTATATAATGAGTTCCAGGACCACCAGAGGTACACAGTGAAATCCTGTCTCAAAACAAAACATAACAAACAACAACAACAAAAACACAAACAAAACAAGCTGAGGGCAATGGAAATCCCATCATTCAGGGAGGCAGAGGCAAGTGGATCTCTGTGAGTTAAAGGCCAGCCTGCTTTACAAAGCAAGTCCAGGACAGCCAAGGCTACACAGAGAAACCCTATCTGGAAAAACCAAAACCCAAACCAAATAAAATTCTATTTTACTAAATAATTTAGAATTATTTTCAATAACATTTGATAAAAATTTCACTTAGTTGATATTTTCTTATAAATTGTAAGTGTAAAATTTGAAAGAGTATTCGTTTTACGTAGTAACAAAATTGCTTTTCAAAAATGTATGTTAGGCAGTTTAGTATTTTAACCAATATTTTATAGTGAGGTAAGCTACTATTCAAAAACATTTCTGTTTTGTCTAAATGTAAATAAAAAATGGAGAAGAGATACAGTGTCTGCTTGAGGTTCGAGTTCGGCAACACTCTCACACATAACATAATCATGCAGATGAATTTTGCATTTCTGGCTATTACCAAGAAGCTTGGATAATAACCAATCCTCCTGCCAAAACCAACTATAAAAATTGAAAATTTTCCTTCAGACAACTACTACTGAAAGAAAAATAGGAGAAAAACCTGACAAGACAAGGAAAAGGAGCTCCACCTTCAATCAGCCATTTCTACTGGGAACATCTGTCAGCCCCAGCTGTAGGGCAGTCAGAGTCCTGCAGGACTGGAAAGTGACTTAACCTTAAGGCAGGTAAGTAACCAAAGGAATGTGAGTTAAAAAAAAAAAATCTGCATACAATGTTCTCACACTGGTCAGGATCTATGCTGTGCAAAGGCAGGAATGGGGTTCAAGAAGCCTACTCTGAGAAGCACAGGACAGAGATGCAGCAATACAGAACTGACTAAGAAAGATGCTTGGGCCAGAGCTGGCCAAAGAGGATCTGCTAAATGGCCACACTTTTAGCTTTAGACCCCAAATTGCTACTTCCTTGGACATCAGCAAAACCCAAACTAGTGCAATATGGCAAGACTCTTGAATAACACTGTCTTCAAAGGAAAATGATAACATGATCCATTGCTGGCAATTTTAAACACAAATATTTGTACATAACTAGTGATAAGCCATGATTTAAAACAAATACCCAAACAAAAGTCTGAAGACCTTCAAATCAGAAGAAAATTAGAACAAAGAATACAGATTTACATAAAGAACTGTCAGACTTCAAAAATAACTAGCCTATGTTCATGAAAATAAAGATGGAGAAATAAAGCAGAAACATTTTTTTAAAGGAGTAAGATAATTCATAAGGCAATAACTGAAATAAATATTAAAGAGACTGACTTACTTACAAACAGAATAGACTGGAATAAAAGAAGTAAACAGTAAGCCTTGAACTATGATGATCAAAACAAAACAAATCCCACCAAAGGTTAAATAATACAATAAGGATGCCATACACATGGGTGGCACTATAATCAGTGTAGATGGGAGGATTCAAAATGGTGGTGCCAAGAGCACACTCTGTCTGATTAGTAGGTCAGCAGTGACTGCATAGCAACCAACAGACCAAACCATAGGCCCCAGTGATTGTTCCCCAGGTGAGAAGAAATTCCATAGTGGAGGAAGCAATTGGATCCGATCTCAGGTTACAGAGCCAACCCCCAGGAAAGTTCCCAGGTTCCAGCAAACACCCAGTCATCAGCCCAGAGCCACATGCCTGCGAGCACTACTCACCGTCCCAGACAGAACTGTGAGCCCCAAAACACCAGAGACTGGGTTTCCTAGTTGTAAGGAAACCCTACAGAAACATCAGGTCCAACCTTAGGACACCTTGCTAATCCCAGGGGCTCTAGTCTCCAGCCACATTCCTCTGTGCTATGCTTACTGGCCACTAATCACCTCCAACCTCAGACCTACAAAAGCCTGGGACCCAAGGGATCAGGCCCAGATGCTGCTCCAAAGTTCAATCTGTCTCCCTAGTGAAACAGACCAAACTTCAGGGTTCCCTGGTTCTTCAAGAGGCATGTGCACAAGCAAAAACAATGTATGAGCAGAAGCAGCTCACTAAATTCAGAGCAAGAAAGCCAGTGGCAGGGCAGCTATCTCCTCTGGTGAGAGGAAAGCCCCAGCTCTAAAAGAGCCCAGTTAGCCCACAGGACTATACACCTGAGAAGAGCTATGATAATTCCCTGAGAAGCACCGGTCATGCAGTGACCATACCCAAAAAACTGAGGAGGCCTCCTTCAGGAGCAACCATCTTCCTATCAAGGGGATGTACCCCACCACCCTGTCATCCCCATGACTCCAGCAGGCACCAGAAACTAACAGCCAACACCTGAGACAGCCGTTAAAGGCCAGCATAAAAGCACAATCAACAAAAGCCAAAGCAATATGGCATCTCCAAAACCCAGTTATATAAGGTCAACCAGTCCTGGATCCCTCACATAAGTGAAATTCAAGAAGATGACCTTAAATCTATGTTTATGAAGATGATGATAATAGAGGAAATTAATAAAATCCATAAAGAAATATAGGGAGATAAAGTCAAACAGTTTGTGGCCTTTAGAAAGAAAATAATTAAATTACTGAAAGAAATAGAGGAAAGTTCAAACAAACAAATGAAGGAATTGAAGTTTGAAAAGCAGGAAAATACAAATAAACAGGTAAATGAATTCAACAAAATGGTTCAAGATCTGAAGATGGAAATGGAAACATTAAAGAAAACACAAACAGAGGAAATCATGGAGAGAGAGAACTTACGAAAGAAAACAGGAACTACAGAGGTAAGCATATCTAATAGACTACAAGAGGTGGAAGAAAGAATCTCAGGTGTTGAAGGTACAATGGAAGAAATCGATACATCAGTCAAAGAAAATGTTAAAAGAAATGTTAAATGTAAAAAATTGCTGGCACAAACCATCCAAGAAATCAAAGACAATATGAAAAGGCGAAACCTAAGAATAACAGGAATAGAGGAAAAAGCAGATTCCTGTCTCTAAGACCCAGAAATTATTTTCAACAAAATCACAGAAGAAAATTTCCCCAATTTAAAGGAGAGGCCTATAAGTATAAAAGAGGCCTACAGAACACCTAACAGATTAGACTAGAAAAGAAAATCCTCCCACCACATAATAATCAAAACACTAAATATACAGACAAAGGAAAAATTACTAAAAGCTGCAAGGGAAAAAGGTCAAGTAACATATAATGGCAAACCCACCAGAATCACACCTGACTTCTCAACAGAGACTATGAAACCAGAAGGGCCTGGACGGACAGGTATCATGAAGACCCTAAGAGAACACAGATGTCAGCCTGGACTATTATACCCAGCAAAACTCTCAACCATCACAGATTGAGAAAACAGGATAGTCAACAACAATCACAAACTTAAATAGTACATAACCACAAATCCAGCCTTACAGAAGATACTAGGAAAAAAAACAAAACAAAACAAAACAAAACAACAACAACAACAACAAACCCAACCCAAGAAGGCTAACAACACCTAGGAAAACACAGGAAATAAAAAACCTCACCACAGCAAAATTAAAAGTAGCCAAGCACACAAACTGCCACAACAAACATCAAAATAAAAGGATATAACAGACATTGGTCACTAATCTCTCAACGTCAAAGGACTCAACTCTCCAATAAAAAGACACAAACAGGATGGATGTATGAACAAAACCCAACATCCTGCTGCATAAAAGAAACAAACCTTAGTCATAAAGACAGATATTACCTGAGTGTAAAGGGCTAAAAGATGATTTTCCAAGCTAACGGACCTAAGAACCAAGCAGGAGTAGCCATTCTAATATCTAACAAAATAGATTTTTAACCAAAAATTAATCCAGAGATGGAAAAGGTCACTTCATACTCATGAACAAAAAATTCCACCAAAAACACATCTCAATTCTGAATATCTACGCCCCAAATACAAGGGCACCCACATCTGTAAAAGAAACATTAATAAAACATAAACCACACATAGATCCTCACATATTAATAGTAGGAGACCTTAACACCCCATTCTCATCAAAGGATAAGTCAACCAAACAGATAAGAAACAAAGAAATAATGACACTAACAGATGTCATGAATCAAATGGACCTAAAAGACATTTACAAAACTTTTCACCCAAACACAAAAGAATTTACTTTCTTATCAGCACTTCAAGGAACCTTCTCCAAAATAGACCATATAGTTGGTCACGAAGCAAGAATCAACAAATAAAATAAGACTGAAATAATCCCTAATATCCTATCAGACTACCATAGACTAAAGCTAGACCCCAACAACAACAACAACAAAAAATAACAAAAAGCATACACACACATGGAAACTCAACAACTCTCTATTCAATGACAGCCAGGTCAGAGAAGAAATAAAGAAACTGAAGGCTTCCTAGAATTCAATGCAAATGAAGGCACAAGATACCTAAATTTATGGGATATAATGAAAGCAGTGCTAAGAGGAAAGTTCATAGCACTTAGTGTATTCATAAAAAAAATTTGAAACATCTCATACAAACAACTTAACAGCTCATTTGAAAGCCCTAGGGAACAAAGAAGCAGACACACAAGAGAAAAGTGGACTGCTGGAAGTAATCAAACTCAGGGCTTAAATCAATAAATTAGAAACAGAGAACAATTCAAAGAATAAACAAACCAAGAGCTCATTCTTTGAGAAAGTCAACAAAATAGACAAACCCTTTACCAAAAGACAAAAAGGCAGAGAAACACTATCCAAATCAACAAAATCAGAACTGTAAAGGGGGGACATAACAGACACTGAAAAAATCCTGACAATCATTAGGTCTTACTTCAAAAGCCTATATGCTACAAAATTTGCAAATCTAAATGAATTTTTTTGATTGATTCCACTTACCAAGGCTGAATCAAAATCAGGTAAATAAATTAAATAGTCCTGCATCCCCTAAAGGAAAATAAGCAATGATCAAAAGCCTCCCATCCAAAAAATGCCCAACGCCAAATGGTTTCAGCACAGAATTCTACCAGCCCTTCAAAGAAGAACTAACACCAATACTCTTCAAACTGTTCCACAAAACAGAAACAGAAGGAACACTAATAAACTCATTCTATGAAGCCAGTCACCTAGACACCTAAACCTCACAAAGACACAACACAAAAAGAAAATTTCAGACTACTTTCTCTTATGAACATTGATACAAAAATACTCAATAAAATACTCTCAAAATGAATCCAAGAAGACATCAAAGATATCAACCACTATGACCAATTAGGCTTCATCCCTCTGCAGGTTCAATATACAGAAATCCATCAATGTAATCCACCAGATAAACAAACTAAAAGAAAAATATACACACACACACACACATGATCATCTCCTTAGATGCTCAAAAGCATTTGATAAAATCCAATACCCTATCATGTTTAAAGTCTTAGAGAGATCAGGGACACAAGGCACATACTGAAACATAGTAAAGGCAATATTCAGCAAGACTATAGCCAACATCAAACTAAATGGAGAGAAACTTAAATTAATTTCATTGAAATCAGGTATAAGGCAAGGCTGCCCACTCTTTCCATAGCTCTTCAACATAGCACTTGAATTCCTTGCTAGAGCAATAAGACCGTTGGTTAAAGGAGATCAAGGGGATACAAATTGGAAAGGAAGAAGTCAAATTATCACTATTTGCAGATGATATGATAGTATACATGAGTGACCCCAAAAAATTCTACCAGAGAACTCCTACAGCTGATAACCACCTTCAAATAAGTGGCTAGATACAAAATTAAATCCAAAAATCAGTGGCCCTCCTGTATACAAAAGACAAAAGGGCTGAGAAAGAAATTGGGGAAACACCTTTCACAATAGCCACAAAAAAACCAAAACAAACAAACAAACAAACAAAAACCCCTGCTAGGCCATAGAGGAAGACTTTGCAGCCAGTCCTGAAGATACCTGATAAAACAGGGTCAGATGAAAGGGGAGGCGGTCCTCCCCTATCGGTGGACTTAGAAAGGGGCAGAGAGGAGATGAGGGAAGGGGGGTGGGATACAGCTGGGATACACTTAATAAAATGTAACCAATAATAAAAATTTTAAAAAAAGAATAAATAAAAGAAAAAGAAAAAAAAAACCCATAAAATATCTTGGTGTAACTTTAACCAAGCAATTGAAAGACTTGTATGAGAAAACTTCAAGACTCTAAAGAAATTGCAGAAGATACCAGAAGATGGAAAGATCTCCCATGCCCATAGCTTGGCAGGATTAACGTAGATAAACAGGCCATTCTAGCAAAAGAAAACTACAGATTGAATGTAATTGCCATTAAATTACCAACACAATTTTTTACAAAACTTGAAAAATTCTCAACTTCATATGGAAAAACAAGTAAACAAGAACAAATAAAAAAATAGCTAGAACAATCTTCTACAATAAAAGATCTTCTAGAGGTATCTTCATCCCTGATCTCAAGCTGTACTATAGAGGAACAGCAATAAAAACTGTATGGTACTAGCACAGAAACAAAACGGTGGATCAATGAAATTGAATTGAAGACATAGAAATAAACTCACATACCTACAGACACCTGATCTGTATGCCAAAACCATACAATGGAAAAAAAGACATCTTCAACAAATGGTGCTGATCAAACTAAATGTCCACATGTAGAAAAATACAAATAAACCCGTATCAATCACTGTGCACAAAATTAAAGTCCACGTAGATCAAAGACCTCAACATAAACCCACCCAGAGAAACTAAATCTGTTGGAAGAAAAAGTGAGGAAGAGCCTGGGCTCATTGGCAGGAGCCAACTTCCTGAACAGAACACCAACAGCACAGACTCTTAAGTTCAACAATCAATAAATGGGACGTCAGGAAACTGAAAAGCTTCTGTAAAGCAAAGGATACTGTCATCAGAACAAAACAACAGGCTACAGACTGGCAAAGGATCTTCACCAACCCTGTATCTGACAGAGGGCTGATATCCAGAAAATATATAAAGAACTGAAGAAGTTTGGCTAAGGGTTTGTCTATCTTATTGATATTCTCGAAGAACCAGCTTTTAGTCTCACTGATTCTTTGAATTGTTTTCTTTGTTTCTAATTTACTGATTTCAGCTCTGAGTTTGAGAACTTGTCTGCTTCTTTTTTACGTAGGGCTTTTGGGTGTCCCATTAAACTGTTTGTATGAGAGGTCTCCAACTTCTTTCTGGAGGCACCTAGTGCTGTGAACTTTCCTCTTAGCACTGCTTTCACTGTGTCCCATAGGTTTGGGTAAGTTGTGCCTTCATTTTCATTGAATTTTAGGAAGTCTCTAAATTCTTTTTCATTTCTTCCCTGACCCAGCTGTCATTGAGTAAATAGTTGTTTAGCTTCCTACATGTGTATGTTGCCTTTTGTTATTTCTGTTGCTGTTGAGGTCTACTTTTAGGCCATGATAGTCTGACAGGTCACAAGGAATTATGTCCATCTTCTTGTATCTATTGAGGCTTCCTTTGTGCCCAACTATATGGTCAATTTCTCAGAAGGTTCTATGAGGAGCTGAAAAGAAGGTATACTCTTTTGAGTTTGGGTGAAAAGTTCTGTAGAAGTTTATTAAGTCCATTTGACTTAGAGTACCTCCTTAAGTGTCACAATTTCCCTATTTAGCTTCTGTTTAGATGACCTGTGCCTTGGTGAGAGTGGAGTGTTGAAGTCTCCCACTATTAAGGTGTTGGGATCAATGTGTGAGCTTTAATAATGTTTTGTTTACAAATGCAGGTACTCTTGTATTCGGGGCATAGATGTTCTGGATCATAATGTCCTCCTGATGGATTTTTCCTTTGATGAGACTGAAATGCCCCTCTTCATCTTTAATTTATTTTGGTTGAAAGTCAATTTTATTCAATATGAATATAGCTACCCCAGATTGTTTTCTTGGTCCGTTTGCTTGAAAAACACTTTGTCAGAGAAACACTTAAAGAAATGCTCAACATCATTAGCCACTAGGGAAATGCAAATCAAAACGACCCTGAGATTTCACCTTACACCATCAGAATGGCCAAGATCAAAAACTCAAGTGACAACACATGCTGGAGAGGTTGTAGAGAAAGAACCCTCCTCCACTGCTGGTGGGAATGTAAACTTGTACAACCACTCTGGAAATCAATCTGGTGCTTTCTCAGACAACTAGGAATATCACTTCCTCAAATCCCAGCCATACTACTCCTAGGCATATATCCAAAAGAGGCTCAAGTACACAATAAGGACATTTGCTCAACCTTGTTTGTAGCAGCCTTATTTGTAATAGCCAGAAGCTGGAAACAGCCCAGATGCCCCTCAACTGAAGAATGGATGCAGAAATTGTGGTACATCTACACAAGGGAGTATTACTCAGCAATAAAAAACAAGGAAATTATGAAATTTGTAGGTAAATGGTGGGACCTGGAAAGGATCATCCTGAGGGAGCTGTCCCAGAAGCAGAAAGACATACATGGTATATACTCACTCATATAGACATATAAAACCTACTAAAATCTGTACATCTAAAGAAACTAATCAAGAGAGAGGACCCTGACTAAAACGCTCAATCCACATCCAGAAAGGCAAAGAGGATGGACATCAGAAAAAGAAGAAAACAAGAAACAAGTTAGGAACCTGCCACAGAGGGCCTCTGAAAGTCTCTGCCCTGCAGACTATCAAAGCAGACACTGAGACTTATGGCCAACTGTTGGGCAGAGTGCATGGAATCTTATGTAAGAAGTGGGAAATAGTAAGATCTGGAGAGAACAGGGACCCCAGAAGGAGAGCAACAGAACCAGAAAATTTGAACACAGGGGTCTTCCCAGAGATTCATAGTCCAAGTACCAGGCATGGAGATAACCTAGAACCCCTGCACAGATGCAGCCCATGGCAGTTTAGTGTCCAAGTGGGTTACATAGTAATGGGAAGAGGGACTGCCTCTCACATAATCTGATTGGCCTGCTCTTTGATCACCTCCCCCTGAGGGGGGAGCAGCCTTACCAGGCCACAGAAGATGACAATGCAGCCACTCCTGATGAGATCTGATAGACTAAGATCAGAAGGAAGGAGAGAAGGACCTCCCCTATCAGTGGACTTGGGGAGGGTCAGGCATGAAGAAGAGGGAGGGAGGAAGGGGGGGGTTGGGAGGGGAGGAGGGAGGGGCTTATGGGGGGATACAAAGTGAATAAAGTGTAATTAATAAAAGTTAAAAAAATTATTAATCATAAAAAAAAGAAAAACACTTTGCCAGCCCCTTATTCTGAGGTAGTGTTATCTTTGTAGCAGAAGTGCTTCCTCAAGATCCAGCTATAGCACTCCAAGGCATATATCCAAAACATGCTCAAATATACAACCAGGACATTTGCTCAACCATGGTCGTAGGGGCTTTATTTGTAATAGCCATAATCTGGAAACAACTCAGATGTCCCTCAACAGAGGAATGGATGGAGAAATTGTTGGACTTTTACACAATGGAATACTACTCAGCAATTAAAAACAAGGAAGTCATGATATTTGCAGGCAAATGGTAGGGAGTAGAAAAGATCATCCTGAGTGAGGCATCCTAGAAGCAGAAGGACACACACAGTATATACTCACTTATAAGTGGATACTAGACCTATAAAATAGGATAAACATACTAAAATCTGTACACCTAAAGAAGGTAAATGAGGAGGAGGACCTGGGGTAAGAGGATCATTCCTCACTTAGAAAGAAAATGGGATGGACATTGGAAGTAGGAGAAAACAAGAAACAGGACAGGAGCCTACCACAGAGGGCATCTGAAAGACTCTACCTAGCAGTGTGTCGAAGCAGATGCTGAGACTCATAACCAAACCTTGGGCAGAGTGCAGGGAATCTTATAAAAGAAGGGGAAATTAGTAAGACCTGGAGAGGACAGGAGCACCACAAGGACCAAATATATATGAGCACAGGGGTCTTTCTGAGACTGATTCTCCAACCAAGGACCATGCATGGATATAACCTAGAACCCCTGCTCAGACGTAACTCATGGCAGCTCAGTATCCAAGTGTGTTTTCCTAGTAAGGGGAACAGGGAGTGTCTCTGACATGAACTCAGTGGCTGGCTCTTTGATCTCCCACCCCCTGAGGGAGGAGCAGCCTTGCTAGGCCACAGAGGAGGACACTGCAGCCAGTCCTGATGAGACCTGATAAGCTAGGGTCAGATGGAAGGGGAGGAGAACCTCCCCTATCAGTGGACTTAAGAGAGGGGCAAGGAGGAAATGAGGGAGGGAGAGTGAGATTAGGAGGGAATGAGTGAGGGGGCTATAGCTGTGATACAAAATAAATAAACTGAAATTAATATAAAAAAAGTAAAAATTAAAAAAGAAATCATGGCAGATTTACACAGTGGAATACTACTCAGCGTTAAAAACAAGGGAATAATGAAATTTGCAGGCAAATGGTGGGAACTAGAAAAGATCATCCTGAATGAGTTATCCCAGAAGCAGAAAGACACACTTGGTATATACTCACTGATAAGTGGATATTATATCATATAGGATTATCGCACTAAAATCTGTATACCTAAAGAGGCTAAGCAAGGAGGAGGATTCTGGGTAAAATGATCAATCCTCATGCAGAAAGGCAAAGGGGATGGACATCGGAAGAAGGAGAAAACAGGCAACATGACAGGAGCCTACCAAAGAGTCCTGTTGAAAGACTTTACCCAGCAATGTATCAAAACAGATGCTGGGACTTATAGCCAAACTTTGGGCAGAGTGCAGGGAATCTTATGAAAGAAGGTGAATATAGGAAGACCTGGAGATGACAGGAGCTCCACAAAGAGAGCAACAGATCAAAAAATTCTGGGCACAGGGGTCTTTTCATAGACTGATACTCCAACCAAGGACCATGCATAGAGATAACCTGATGAAACCCATGACAGCTCAGTCTCCAGGTGGGTTCTCTAGTAATGAGAACAGAAACTGTCTCTGACATGGAGTCAGTGGCTGGCATTTGGTCACCTCCCCCTGAGGGGAGTACAGCCTTACCAGGCCACAGAGGGGAACAATGTAGACAGTCCTGATGAGACCCAATAGGCTAGGGTCAGATGGAACGGGAGGAGGACCTCCCCTATCAGTGGACTTGGGAGTGGCATGGGAGAAGATGAGAGAGGGAGGAGGGATTGGGAGGGGATGAGGGAGGGGGCTACAGTGGGGATACAAAGTAAATAAACTGTAATTTATAAAAATATAAATCAATTTTTAAAAAGTAAAAAAAAAAAAAAAAACTGAAGAAGTTAAACACCAACAAAACAAGTAACCCAATTAAAGATGAAGTACAGAGCTAAACAGGGAATTCTCAACAGAGGAATATTAAATGGCAGAGAAACACTTAATGAAATGCTCAATGTCCTTAGTCATTTGGGAAATGCAAATCAAAATGACCCTGAGGTTACACCTTATACCCTTAAGAATAGCTAAGATCAAAAACTCAAGTGACTCATGCTGGAGAGGATGTGGAGAAAGAGGAACCCTCCTCCATTGCTGGTGGGAGTGAAAACTTGTACAACCACTCTGGAAATCAATCTGGTGCTTTCTCAGACAATTAGGAATAGCACTACTGAGTATATAACCAAAGGCGCCCCACCATTTAGCGAGGACATTTACTCAACTATGATCATAGCAGCTTCATTCGTAATAGCCAGAACCTGGAAACAACCTAGATGTTCCTCAACAGAAAAAGGATACAAAAATTGGTGCACATTTACACAATGGAATACTACTCAGCTTTTAAAAACAGGAAATAATGAAATTTGCAGGAGAATGGATGGAGCATCCTGATTGAGGTGAAACAAAAACAGGTATGGTATACACTCACTCATGAGCGGATATTAGGCATATAATATAGGACAGCCATACTAAAAGCTAGAGACCTAAAGAAGCTAAACAACAAGGACGACCCTAGGGAGGATGCTCAAATCTCATTCTGAATGGCAAACAGGATAGACAGCAGAAGTGGTAGAAGAGAGCAAACAAGATGGGAGCCTATTATAGAGGCTGAGATTCACAGTCAAACTTTGTCAGTGCACAGAGTCTTATGGGGGGGGGGTGGACAGAAGGACACAAAGAGGACAGAAGCCCCACAAGGAGCCCAACAAATCTAAAAAACATGAGCCCAGGGGTCCTGTAGAGACTGACATACCAACCGAAGACCATGCATGTAAAGGACCTAGACCCCCTACTCCGATGTAGCAGATTGTCAGCTCAGTCTCCATATGGGTTCCTGAGTAAGGGAAGCAGGGGCTGGCTCTGTCATGAACTTGATTACCTGCTCTTTGATCACTTTCCCCTGGTGACGTGGCCTGGAAAGGACATAGAGGAAGAGGATCCAGGCAATCCTGATTAGACTTGATAAGCTATGGGTAGATGGCAGAGGAGAACTCCACCTTTCAGCGGACTAGGGGAAGGAGATGGGCGGAACAGGGAGGGAGCTTCAAAGGAGATATATATTGAATAAATTGTAAAAGATCTTAAAAATTTAAAAAATTTAAACACTCACACAAAGATGATCAGTGTAGTACAGACAGAGTGCCATGGGAGGGTAAAATATAACACGCAAAACCCAGCAGCTTTCCTATGGTGATGGTAGAGTACAAAAAGAGAGAAGGAAAAGAAAGTATTGACTGACAGTAAGAAACTGCCAGAAGACACCAACATTCACACACTGAATAATAACTAGTAGATGGGATTAGAGAGATGGCTCAAGAGCTGTTGCTGTTCTTACACAGGACTCAGGTTCAGTTCCTAGCACCTGTCACATGGTGGTTCACAGCATCGGTAACTACAGTTCTAGAGGATCTGGTACCTTTTTCTAACCTCTTCAGGCACCAGGCAGGTACATGGTGCATAGACATACATGCAGACAAAATACTCATATATATAGTTAATAAATAAGTATTTCTTTTAAAAAAAAATAAGCATTCCTAGTGGCAAACTAACCTTCAAATATTAAATCAAAATGAAAATGTTTATGAACAAATAAAAGATGAAAAAATTCACCTTTTGTAGGCATGTACTACAACAAAAAAAAACCAGTAAGAGATTCATCAATTAAATAGCAATCCAAGGAAGTATGAGGTGCAAAACCTGGTAAGCAGACTCTCACCTGCAAATACTTACTGGGGCAAGTAATTAACCCTTGGTAGAATTAAGAAGCATGTAAGGCGTTAAGTCGTAACAACAAACAAAAGCGGAAAAGTGCAGAAGGTTTATTATACTGTTCTGACTGGCAGTAACAATGGCAGACTCAGCACAGCAGGACAGTTAGAAGTGACAAGGGTCAGGAAGGAAGTCCAGCATGAGACCTTGTCTTGAAAACACAAACCTAACAAAAAAACACCAGAAAAGAAAAATACAAAGAACAGATGTGACAGAAGCACCATATGTGGAAAGATGACAAGCTTGAATTTACAAACACTGAGAAAAGCAATGACAGGAAATGTGCAGCGAGAGAAAAGCTGACACTACAGGAGCAGACAAGAGCAGCACTCAAGAGAGAGGCAGTGCTTAAGACAGATCTTTCCAAAGCACCAAAGGCCGAACTCAAATCTAGCCTCAGTGAGTTCCAAACAGACAGCCAATACAGAAAACTGAGTGTCTGCACGGTGCTGTCCCCACCAACAGAGGTCAGCCACAATTTAAAACAAACAAAAAACTAACCCTGTAAGGTTCTCTGGTCTATTTTAATCATATAGGGGAAAACACTAACCCACTTTACAAGATTTACAAAATATCTTTCAAAGAATAAAAAAGGCGACAACTTAGTTGTTTCATAAAATATGCTCCTGATGCCCAAACCAGAAAAATATATTAATGGAACTGAAAATGACAAGCCATCAGTATAGTTCTCAGCAGAGTAGGAAAGCAATATTAAGAAGCATAAAAGTAGTACTGGAAAAGAGAGTGCAGGGAATCCTATGAAAGAAGGGGGGGGGGGGGGAAGATAGTGGGACCTGGAGAGGACAGGAGCTCCACAAGGAGAGCAACAGAACCAAAAAAATCTGGGCCCAGGGGTCTTTTTTGAGACTGATACTACAACCAAGGACTATGTAAGGAGATAACCTAGAACTCCTCAAAGATGTAGCCCATGGCAGCTCAGTATCCAAGTGGGTTCCCTAGTAAGGGCAACAGGGACTGTCTCTGACATGAACTCAGTGGCTGGCTCTTTGGCCTCCCCTCCCCTTCCGAGGGAGGGAGGAGCAGCCTTGCCAGGCCACAGAGGACAACAATGCAGCCAGATAAGCTAGCAGTCAGATGGAAGGGGAGGAGGACCTCCCCTATCAGTGGACTTAGGGGAATGGGAGGAGATGAGGGAGAAAGGGTGAGATTTGGAAGGGAGAGAGCTACAGCTAGGATACAAAGTGAATAAACTGTAATTAATATAAAAAATAAAAATTTAATTTAAAAAATTCCCAGTTACTGAAGGGGGAACCACTATGTTAACTTTTTTCTGTAAACTAACATTAATGATTATAATAAAGTTACCTTGCAATAAAAAAAAAAAAAAGTACTGTAAAGGATGAGTCATTTGCTCTTAATACTTATGTGCATAGGAAGCCCAACACAACCCATAAACTGTACAGTGACTTTACCAAGACTGCTATGAAAGAAGAAAATATGACCTGCTTTCTATATATCAACAGCTAAAGACAGGGAAAAAACATGACATTAATTACTGATAGCATTACAAAATCTAAGCCAATGATGACAGTGCATGTCTAAAATCCTAACGCCCAGGAGGCTGAGGAAGGAAAATCATTAAGTTTGAAGCCAGCCTGGACCCTGTCAAAGCAAAAAAATACAACATGAACAAATAAATAAACCCACAACAACCACCAAAGCTCCAAATTTAGTGAATATGAATAAACTCCACAACCTGGTCAAGACCTCAGAAGTGCCACTTCTAAAAACAAACAAACAAACAAACAAACACATACAGCAATATCTCCAAGGCTAAACACACATGCATCACGTTCCAACATTTCTATCTGTATACACACTTATAAGAAATGAGAACCTCACAGACTTACACAAAAATTTCAGGGCAGATTGGTTCAAAATAGCTCAACACTGAAAAACTATTCTAAATGAATAGATAATACTGTGTTCTAATTCCTAAAACCAAATACTTCACAGAAAAAAAAAGATAACATGGGAGAACCTTACAAGTAACGAGAAAAGAAATAATGTATACTTATGTATGTGGATTTTAGGTTAATATGTAATGTAAAATGCAAGGACAAGAAACTAGTTTAAAAGGAGAAAACTATTTTACAATTGCCTGAAAGTATAATGGAGCCTTCCTGTTATGCTAAAAACAGCCTTAGTCATGTATCATGTATGTTTGCAAAAATTATCAAGCTTTACACCAAAAACTCATATACGTTTTTATTATATGCTAAACTCAACACAAAACTTTAAAAGCATGCGTAACATAAGCAACTCTGGGAAAGTTACCTAGCTATTAAATAGTCCACTTTCAATTTTAACACCTTCTGCAGAATACTGGAATCTTGGATGAGATATCGCAGTGCTCGCAACCCTGCTGCTCTCACTTCTTTTGCTTCATTTAATAAAGCTAAGCGCAAACTGTTTGAAGACAAAAGAAAGTTTGGTTACATGAGTTTCAAAGACATAAAGATTTCAATGTAGTTTACCTAGCCCTCATCTAAAATGCTTGGAATGAGAAGTATTTCTGATTCTTTGTACTTTTAGACTGGGACTACTTTAAAGACTATGCCAAACCGAGTATCTCTTATCTGAGAATCTAGAATCCCAAACTCTTAGAACACTTGAAAGGACTCAAAGTCTCAAATTTTGGAGCATTTCAGATTTTTCATCCTTCAGGATAGTCTCCCATACCAAGTTTTTTCTTGGCTGAGGTATCCCAAACTTTCACTTAGGTACAATTACTTCTATAAAAACAAAAACAAAACAAACAATAAAAACACTACAAAGTAAAGAATTTCAATTGGTGATGTCTTCTGTGCTTCCTTCAAACAGTCTTACTTATCCAGCCAATGTTGAGTTTTATACATGTTCTGGCATATTGTATAAATGGAAGGAGAATTCACATAATCTTTTCAAACTGTATCTTTAGATATGTTTCTATAATGTATCCCTTATTTGGATCTGTGCTTCCTTATATCCTAAATCATGATTACTTTAGTTAAACAAGACATTTAATAGTAGCAGATACACATCACTATATTAATCTTAACTCCCAAGAACATCAAAAAGTGTTAATGAAACTGCTTGATCAATAACCTATTAGCAAACAAGTTTGGAACATTCTTTCTTTCTTAGGTAAAAATCTAGTTTGTTGCTTCATAATTGTTCCTGGAAAGAATGAGAGAAATGCAGTCAGAAAATTTAATATGCAATTTTAACCTTTAAAGAAGTACAGGTATTTTTGAGCATAAGCTCTAATTATTTGTATGCAGCATTCACAAATGCTCAACTGAAGTAACAGTCACTGATACTGAATTTTTCTTTCAGCCAACCACCGTTTCTATGTGGTGCCGTTACTCTACTTCCAACTTAAATTGTTACAGTGGAAATTACTAAAATAGGGGATGGAAGGAAAGACTGAACTAGACTTACCAAATTATGATGTCTTCATAATTAAAGCCCAGTTTTTCTTCACTGTGGCCAATATCACAAAGAAGCTGTTAGAGGAAACATAAAATATTTTGCATGAGTTTAGATTTACATATTTATTTATATATATAATTTTAGGCTCAAAATAGGACATTTTTCTTTAATAAAGTTCTGAAAAGTATATAATTTTATAACAAAAATATGCTGCATTATCTCTATCTTACTTTTTTTTTAAAATAGGAAAGAAGTTTATTATGAAGAGGGGGGAGGAAGGGATCCCAAGAAAAGCAAAAAAAAAAAAAAGTCAGAGAGAAACAGCCAAAGGGAGAGAGAGAGCTTTCATCTTACTTTTAGTTAACTACAATTTTAGATTTAACTCTTACCCTTTTTGAAATACTGTCGCTTATTCTATTTCTCTCTCCCTCAACAGTACTGTCTAATTCACTGTTCTTAATGCTTGCCACTGTGTTTCCAAGTATTGCTGATGAATCTGACAGAAGTGATGTCTTCCCCAGGTCCTCCATGTTGGAAGCTTACAGTACTCTGACTTCATTTACTCTTAACCCTCACTTTGTCTTCTTTCTTTCTTTCTCTCTCTCTCTCTCTCAATCTCTCTCTCTCTTTCTTTTCAAGACGGGGTTTCTCTGTAGCACTGGCGGTCCTGGACTTGCTTTGTAGACCAGGCTGGGCCTTGAACTTACAGAGATCCGCCTGCCTCTAGCTCCCAGTCCTGAGAATAAAGGCATGTGCCACCACATGCAAATGCTTTTATATTTCTTGATGGTCAAGCAGTTTGCTGTCTTCAATAAGCCTCTCCAGTTGTTTGTCACTTTGTTTTTGTTGCTTGTTTTTTGCAGGAAAGCCTTTCCTAACAAGGTTTCTCGGTGTCGCCTTGGCTGTCCTGAAACTCTCTTTATTGCTGGGATTTAAAGATGTAGGACACAACCTTCCAGCTTTTTGTTTGCTTGTTTTCAGAAACAGGGTTTCTGTGTAGCCCTGGCTATCCTGGAACTCACTCTGTAGACCAGGCTGGTCTTGAACTCATAGAGATCTGTCTGCCTCTGAGTGCTGGGATTAAAGGTGTATACCACTAACAGGGTTTTTTGTTTGTTTGTTTGTTTGTTTCTAGTTGTTTTTATTGAGAGCACTGGTCTACAAGCCACTACACAGGTGACATGTGGTTCTAATTTAGGTATAAAATTAGAAAACTGGTTTCTATTCAAAGGTTAAATAAAACTTTCTCATATATTGGGACTAACAGAAATGGATTAAAGAGAAAGTAAATTCTTTTATACTAATACTTCAAAAAGGTACCCAAAGTGTTATTAATCTTTCACACTTTGAGGCCAGAGAGTGAAATCCTAGGTAATGTTGGTATCTGTCACTGGAAAAGAACAGACCCTAAGAGCAAACTGGCAAGTTTACTATCCTTTTGAGAGCAAATGCGTAAAACACCCTCACAATTTCTTTAGAGAAGACGGGCTGGTGTAGACTCCCAAGTGAGATTTCTCACTTGTCCCAAGTGAGACAGAATAGGTGAGGATGGTAATAGAATAGCTATTTTCAGGTATTACAATATTAGAACCCTTAATTTTGATATATGATGGACAGAAGTTTCAGGCTTTCAAAAGAATAAGAACACTTTTTCTATAATTTTTTTGTTTTGTAAGAACTTAAAACTAAAGAAGAGTGATTTTTAAATACACAAATACTTAAAAACAGTAAGTTTTGGGGTTTTTGTTTTGTTTTGTGTTTTTAAGGCCACAGGAAAATATTTTGTACCTTAAAAAGCTAATATAAAAGTGAAAGTAACAAATCTGTCAACATTATTTACAAGAGGTGGACACAGTGGTAGCCTATCTGGAACCCCAGTACTGGGGAGGCAGAGGCCAGAAGTCTTCGTAGGTACTACAAAGCAGGATCCAGAGGCCAGCTTGGGCTATATGAGACTCTATTTTCAAGAAAGAAAAAAAAAAAGAGAGAGAGAGAAGAGAAATTACAGCAAATATGATAAAACAAACAAACAAACAAAAAAACCCAAAGACTCCTTTATAGTTTTCAAGGGTACCTAAACATACACAACAAAAAAAGGTTACTTTCTCATGATTTATAGGTCCTAAACTCAGATGATGTGGGCAGAAGCATTGCCTGAAAAGGCTTTCTCACTAGCTTGTAGATGCTGGGTTTACACCTTTACATGGTCTTTCCTCTGCATAGTTTAAGAGGACACATCTGTGTCCTCATGTCTTCTGAGGACAGCAATCATACTGCATTAGATCCACCCACACCTTTTCTGATAGCCCCAATCGCCAAATATACTTCTACTTTAATCTCCCAAGGATTAGAATTCCAAACATTTAGAGAGGACAAAATTGAGAACTCTAGTTTCACCTGGCAAGTTAATATAGATGCTTATAAAATGGAGAAAACTGTAAAGTAAAAAAGTAATAAAGAAAATATACAAGAAATTTACTGAAAAAATAAATAAAACTGACAAATACAATATTGTTTCCTAAAACATGAAAAGACATAAAAATTCCATTTAAAATCAATTGTGCAAAGACTTTGTTTTTTAAACATGATAATACCATGTAAGATTTATTGCTGAAAAGGATATAAACCAAAAATAGTTGGCAAAATTTAGAAAAATCTCCTCTTGTAGATTTATAAATTTATAAGCATTACACCTATGCTACTAGTTTATAATACTAAATAACTGCCCCTTCATCAAGGACTGCTCTCAGCTACAAATGCAGACCACACAGAAAACCACAAGGGATCAAATGCAGTTATGGAGACCTGTCCCAACAGACACATCTACAGCACATCTCCTGCACCCAAGGCACAGAGGTAGAAAATTCTAAGAGCGAAATGAACAGGCAGTTTGCTGTAAGATTGTTTCTCTTAGGAATGCCAAACTACACCCAGGAAGGCTAACAAATATGGCTGCCTAAATAAGACTTGAACAAGAACACCCACGGATATGCTTTGGAGGGAAAAGAAAGCTCGGAGGCCCTATCCCTAGACAAAGAACTGTACACTAAGGAATGCTACAAGGCAGAGAGATAGCTGGCCAGGGAAGAGCACAGCAACTGTTTTTCCAGTAACAAATGGTCAGCCTTGAGCAATGGACGGCGAGTTCACCAGTGCTGGTGAAGGACTCAGAAGTTAATAGCACTGGTTGTGCTCTAGCAGAGGACCTAAATTCAATTCACACCAACACAGCAGCTCAAAACTGTCTGTAAGTCCAGTTCTGGGGGATTTGATGTCCCCTTCTGGTTATCTGTAGGTACATGGTACACGTACATATATTCATGCAAATACTCATACACACAAGTAAATCTAAAACAAAAAGAGAAAAAAAAGGAGAATCAGTGACGAATTTTCATCATGAATTGTTTTGCCTGAAATTAGGAACCGACATTTCATCTTCATAATTATGTAAGAGAATAACTTTATTTCAATCAAGTTACTTTGTTAAATTTGCTACCTACTTATAATAAAGTAAGTTAATTGTGATTATTAGTTTATAGTCCTGTCATAAATCTGTCGATTGTTATATAAGGAAAGTAAATGTTACTTAAATCTTCAAAAAAGGTAAGAATTCCATGTCACTGATTTACCAGCCTAAAATATCCAATACCATCACCAGTGCACCAACCTGTTTTATTTGTTATGTCTCATCAATATGACCTCCTCACATAATCGCTACGCACAAAGGACTACTTCTGAAAAAGTGAAAACAGACTTGCAAATCATCTCCAAGGAATGTTAACTTTTCCTTTAAGTATCTTTTTGATTTAAAATTTTATTTTTGTTACTTCTAATTATGTGAAGGTGTACGTACTGAATGTGAATATACACAGGTGACGGCAGAGGCCAGAAGCCTCAGCTACTTTGGAGCTGGAGTTAAGAGGATGTCATTAGCATCAGTGTTGGGAACTAAACCTGGGTTCCATCGAAGAGCAGCACATATTCTTAACACAGCCATTTCTCTAGCCCTGAATACATTTTCCTTATTAGCATAGCCAATTTTTTAAAGTATAATAATCCAGAACTAGGGTTGAATAAAAATTTGCCCTATTTATAGCAAGGAACACAGAATAACCCAAATAAAAAAAAAAATTATCACATATAGAATTGTCATCAAAGGCATTTATTTGTTTAATGTATGAGAACAGTTTATGAATACACACACACATACACACACACATATACACACACACACATACACACACACACACACACACCATGTACATGCCCGGTGCCTGCAGGAGCCAAGGAACTGGAGTAACAGGAGGTTGTAAGCTGCTGACCTGTGGGTGCTGGAAGTCAAACTTGAGTCCTCCAGAAGAACAGCCGGTGATCTTGAACACTGAGCCATCTGTGGTGGTTTGAATGAGATGGCCCCCACAAATCTTGGGCATCTGAATATTTGGTCCCCAATTGATGGTTGTTTGAAAAGGATTAGGAGCTTTGCTAGAGGAAGTCTGTCACTGCTGGTGGACTCTGAGGTCTCAAAAGCCTCACCATTTAGAGTGAGCAGTTTGAGATGGGGGCTCTCAGCTGCTACTCCAGTCAATATGTCTGCTGTTGCCATGCTGCCCTGCCAGAAAAACACACTCATGTCCCTACAGAAGGGTAGATTCATCTCCCTCTGTAACCTGAACTCACTCTAGCTCCCCCAACCCCCCGCCTGCCAAAGTTCTTCCTTCTGTAACTTGCCTTGGTCGCAGCATTTATCACAGCAACAGATGGTAATGAAGACAATCCTTCTAGCCCTTATTTATTGTTTTGTAGGACTGGACCAGAGCCTTACATGCTAGGCAAGAGCTGTATTACCCATCACTTCTTCCCCACTCTAACTTTGTGAGACAGGATCTGACTAAGGTGCTCTTCAATTTGAATTACATGTGTGTGTCTTGTTTAATTTATAGTATGTGTGTGTATATACACACGTGCACCACCAGTGAGTGTGTAGGTCAGAGGACAACTTGTAGAATTCAGTTCTCTCCTTATACCACATGGTTCCTAGGATTGAACTCAGGCCACTAGGCTTGGCAGCAATGCTTTTATCACTGAGGCATCTCACTAGCCCTAGGTTCTTTTGCCTCAGTCTTTAAAGTAGCTGGGATTATAGACTACACCACTAAGCCTAACTCTTAGAAGATAATTTACACATACACAGAAAACACAGAGGTGAAGATAAAAAAAACAGAACAGTATACTTAGAAAAAGAAAACATTCTGTGGTATACTGCAATATGAAAAATGCTAGCTGCAAATCAATATATATGTATATATACAGGCACATACAAACCTGTATTTACAGACGTTTACATCTTTTTTGTTTGTTATTTTCAAGACAAGGTTTCTCTGTGTAGCCTAGGCCATCCTAGACTTGCTTTGTAAACCAGGCTGGTCTCAAACTCACAGCGGTCTGCATGCCTCTGCCTCCCTGAGTGCCGGTAGACATTTATATCTTGAACTCATCTAAAAATACTTTGTATATACATAATAAATTATAAATAAACTGGGCACTTTATAAAACACTACTTAATTCATTTAATTCCTATAACATAAACAAAAGCACTCACATAAACACATTCACACATTTGTTACCAAAAAAAGGGTATCTTCTATCTGTAACCTCTGGATTATGGTAGAGAGCTTTGGAGGGGGAGGGCAGCAAATGAGAGAATAATTTCACTTTTTATTGTAAAATTCTTCTATACCATTTTCAAATTTTCTAATTACCTCACACATACATCCCTTAATTTAAAAAAAAAAAACAAAAAAACAAAAAAAAAAAACAGAAAATACAGATGTTTTCAGAGCTTTAAAATGGGAAGGCCCTAAAATATCATCTTTCAAAGGCAGGTCATTAGACTGTGAACATGTGGTCTATCGTAAAAATAGAACACCAAATTTGTATTCATCATCAGTCTGCTAGACACACTGCTGTATCTAGTGAGATGATGTCAGAGGGCAAGCATGGTGTGTGGCAGTCATATGAGTAAATGATCACTAGCTTGCTCTCTTCATGGTTTATGAGGACATTACAGGAAAGAAGTTCACCAATGGCTAGAGTTATACTTAATAGTAAAGCAAAAGCTGGTTGTAACAAAAGCCCATGCTTAAAATGAAAAATCTTACCAATTTAAAATATGATGATTAAAAATCTGGTACGAGATAGACTTTAGGTTAAAGGGAAGTAGGAAAGTAGAAATCCACAAAATATTTCATGGGTTTGAGAAGCTTAGTTTAAAGGGACAGTACCCTCTAGCTTAGAAGTAACAGCTAAAGTTCAGTGTGTATGTGTGTGTTCTAGTGCAACAAAAAATGTCCAACTAGCTTTTAGCCTTCTAGCATTATAATTTTTACCTTTTCATTTTCTGAGCCAATCAACCTATTCTCAAGAGATTTTTAAGAATCTGTAAATTATACTAAGAACATGTACATATAGATTTTACGGATACGCCAGCTCAATAAACACTTTTACACCAGCTTTCTAACAATATGGATGTCAGAGGCTTACTATTACAATAAAATTCAGTATGTCATCATGTGCTTGGTAAATGAGTGAATATTATAACAAAATGAACACACATTTACTTGGAGCAGCAGTGGTTCTTACATAGGGACATTTTATCTCCTAGGGAACAGCTGGCTTCCTGGGGACATTTTTGCTCATCACAACTGGGGTGTATTAAGTAAATGTTCCTGTCATATAGTAAGTAGAGCCAGAAACAAGGATCAGCCTTCCTACTCTGTTAAGAATATTAATACTGAAAAACCCTGATCTATAGTCTACCACTCAACCATTAAGTAGGCTTATCTCCCTAACAGTTAGTGGAAGCCAGGTATGGTAGGGAGACAGAGGAAGGCAGACTGCTGTGAGTTCAAGGCCAGCCTGGTCTACAAAGTGAGTACAGGACAGCCAAGGCTACACAGAGAAACCCTCTCTTGAAAAAAACAAACAACAAAAAGTTAGTGGAAAAACTAGCAAAAAGGTAGAAAGTATAAATAAAAATAAAACAAGCTCCTAAAAACAAGCCATGCACTCTGCTACAGAGCCGTTTTACAGCCAGCACTACCGTGCATCTAAAGATGCTAACACTACTGTGAGATTTCCCCAGGATTGCTTTGCTAGTTAGTTGGGGCTGACTGAATTAAACAAAGCTTCATGCTTTCTTCTATATCAGTAAATAGTCAAAGTACATTTTATCAAGTCTAAAGTTAATAAGTTTATTTATGTGACAGATTTCTAGAATGTAACTCAGGACTTAATCCCTCTTACTGTAGACATTTTCTACCAAGTCTGACCACCTGGTTTTCTAACCCACAAGAACCTGAAGACAGCAATCAAGAATCTGGCTCCAAGATGAGAAGAACAGGCAAAAGTTATTTTTAACATGTTTTAAAATATGAAATACAGAGTCTTGGGACTTCATTATAGAAGTCACTGCACAGTCTACATGCAGGAAGAAATGACATAAAGCAAACAACTAGGAAGGAGAGAAGGGAACAATGGGGTACAAGGGAAGGACAGGGAATGGGAGTAGAGGCAGCTCAAAGAGGGTAAGAAGGGGGAGAAGAGAAAGGGAGAAGAGAATTTGAGAATACAGACTAAGAAGCATAGACCAGATACTTAGGGAAGTGTTCTGAAAGAAATTTAGATAAAGCCAGGGAAGAAAGGGGAGGGAGGAGACAAAGCCTAGACACAGGTTTAAAAAAAAAAAGGGTCCCATCTTGGTAGCATCCACTGGCAGTGTCAGCTACAGTTGGATCTGAAGACCAGAAACATAGCTAGCACGAACTGAGGCATCTATTATTAAAATACTCATTTAACTGTTACGATTTTGTATAAAGAATTAAATGATATTTAACGTTTTACATTTGACATTTTATTTTAAGATAGCTGTAGGAAAGCTACAAAAATTAAGCTCACATGCTTCTTCTATAGAGTTCACATCTATTTCTATTAGACAGTGCACTGTTCTAGATTGCTTTAAACTAAGGCTGGTGCCAGAGTTGTTAATAGTTGTCAGAGACATCATTACACTTATCCCTAGTTTTCAAGCTACACCAAGACAAGTAGAGCTACATACTGAGGTGTCCAAAGCCAGTTATGAGAGCATTTCTAAGCCTAATAAAATGGTTTTTAACAGTTTAACTTAGGCAAGTTGGGCTTTTTTTTAGTTTCATGAACATCACCAAAATAAGATTGATATTTAATTAAATGAAATAAAATCAGAAAATGCATTTCACTTGGGCTCTAATTTAGATAAAGATGACAGAAATAAACAATCAGAATAAGGGAAAGGAAATACAAACAGATCTCTGAGAATTATGTTTATTTTCTAAAACACTAACAGATTAATATTTATATGTTACCTACAAAAATATGCCAATAGAAGATTGGATTATAGGCTTCTCAGTGACTTCCTTCTACTTTCCTTTCTGAACCTAACTAATTTTCTACAATAGATACATATTCCTATTATTTAAAAGCATTTGACAGGTATGCATAGCGATGTGAAACTACAGTTCCAATTTTCAGGGAGATAGCAAACGCTCAGGGATCCTGAAACCAGCCTCGACAACATAGCAAGAATCCTCAGAAACTTAAAACAGGATGAAAGCAATGAGAAAAAAACAGAAATATATCAATAATAAGTAAACATTTAAAAATTTCTTCTTAATGATCAGTAGGAAATATTTACTAAGTTGAGTAAAAGAATGTAAGTATAGTTTCAAGCTACTTACCTTAGTGAAGTTATTCAGATGGCCCAACTTTCTCATATTTGATACTCCTTGCAATTTGGCTACATTTTGGAGAATCTCTCTTAAGTTATCAGAAGGTTCTGGTAAAAAATACAAAACAATTTAACATAAATGTAAGAGTATTATCATTATCAAACACATAAAAATATGCTGATTCAAACTTCCACAATATTGTTTCTCAGTTTACAGTCTAATCCTTCATCCCAAATCCACAAGGTTAGCTGACTTCTAAGTTCAACTCCCTTCACATTTCCACTGCATTCACATATGCCTATAGCCCAACACTGAGTATCACTGAGGGTTATTCAACCATGAAATCATAAATCACAACTTTTATTTTGTGTTATTAGGTCGCAACAAAGACCAACTATCCCGTCCAGATTTAATTAATCAAAGTCTTAGATAAAACATTTGTAGGTATAGCTTTTACAACCCTGAACTTAAGCAGTAAAGAACGGCACCTGGAAAATGAAAAGCACGTATGCATTCCCTACACCTGTACTAACTGCCTTAAACACTGGCACTGTAATAGGGAGGGAAAATCCAGACATACTAAGTTAAAGACACAAAGCTGAAAGTCCAAAGAGACCACGGATACTACAGAAGCTGGACACTGACCAAAAAGAGTACTTTGAAGATCTTGCAAAAGTGTTGTGTGGGACGTTCAGCAGAGCAACAAGCACGGCATGGGTGCAAGCCATGGCTTAGGAACAGAAGGCTACATGCAATTAGCGACGAATACCCTTCCCTTCAGTCAGGTTAAAACACACTATGTGACCCAAAGTACTGCTGAGTATTACCAATGTAATAAAAACAGTAAGTCAGTAGTCCAAGATTCCAAGCAGAGTGAACATGGAAACTATACAAAGGCATATCATAATTAAATTGCTCAATACCCCTGAAAGAGGCCTGCAAGACGGCTCAGCAGGCAACTCATACAAGCCTGATGTGGACCTCAGTTTGATCCTCAAAGCCATGTAAAGGTTGGAGAAAACAAATTTCACCAACCTGTTTTCTGATCTCCAACTATGTGCTGCAGCATAAACAGCCAAGTGTGCACATAATAATAAAACTCCACTGAAAGTCTATAATAGAAAAACCTATCACTTGTTTTACAAGAGGGTGTCAATAGCCATATTGGGTTCTGCATTAGCAATCAGAATCAATACTTTATCAATCCCCTGAAAACAACACAGAATTTCTCCAGCTACTAATATTTTCAGCATTGTGTTAAATATTAAAACAAAAGCAGAATCTTTAAAATTACAATTTTGCTAATATTTTAGTTTAAGAGCCATTATAACTTCATTTGAGATTTTTAAAAAGATTTCAACTATTTTTTGTAATTGGTGTTTTCCTTATGAAATTCCTTCCTTACCTAACTTCACTGCAATACCTGGTATTGGCCATGACAGTGCTGACTGGCCAGAAAGTGCAGTACCAAAACCTGTTAGTTTTAATTTCCCTTTGCTTTGAAGCTGACACCTGCTGAAACCATCCTCTTCTTTTCTACCTTCATCTTTTGTAAAATGCAAGTTCTATATTAATGAAATTCAACTTAGTTTTAAGTGGGCTGGTAAAGGACTACATTAGTGACTTACAATCTACCTTAAAAATAGAATGAAAGCTTAGCATTTAGAAAAATCAGATCCTTAAAAATTAATTATGAAGGCCTAATGTAAGTCACTGTTGCTGCTTTGCAATACCACTCTGTTGTTGGAAATTGTATCTATACAGAATGAGAGAGGAAACATGTTAATGATTTAACAATATTTGAGAAGTTCACAAAATGTCATTAATAAGCCTTAAACTAATAAAATTTAGAACCTATGCAGTTTGCAGAATCAAGTCCATTAAAAAAAAAAAAAAAAAAAACCTTAGAAACCAAAGAATTCCTCAGGTGATAAGATGTTACTCCTACATGCATTAACTTACAAGGTTAAGACTTAGGAGATTGCTTTAGAGTCTTCACCAACTTCCTAGGTTGAAACTGTTGACATTTAAAAAATACAATCCTTTGTTAAAAGCAAAATCTCTGAGTTTACTCACTCAACAAGAATCAACCAAGCGTTTATTTTCTTTAGGTTCTTTCTTGGGCACTGGGGACATAGCATGTACAGAGGCAAGTGTCTCAAACACATAATTTCCAGGTAAGAGCTGAAAAGGCTGACAAGATGGGCCTCAAACTAAACAAGTTCAGTTTCTTTGTAAACAGCTGCTGAAAACACATTTCCATTACACATCATATTACTTCCCAAGCAAACTCAAAACATTAAGAAGCCCTTTTCTGACACTGAGATAACTATCTAACACTCACGTGCTACAATGTTGCAATCAGGAAACTCTAATATATATTGGGCCAAAGTTCCCTTGGTAATGAAAGGAGAAATTGTTTGTCTCTTCTTTCTGTGTTACATTGGGATGTGGTAAACTTTTTCTGTAAAAGTCTCAGTAAAGGCCAAAGTAGCTTAGACTTTGGAGATCATATAGTCATTTGTATACACTTGATTCTATTATTGTACTAAGAAACTCTAGAAACCATGTAAGTGAATAAAGGTTTGTGTTTAATCCAGACTGCTATGAAACAGGACACAGACTAGGTAGGTTTATTCTCATGGCTCTGGATGCCTCAAGCATAAGGCCTGAGTAAATGAGTAAAGTCCCTTCTCCTACCAGGGACTAGAACTTAAACATACAAATTGGTGATGGATACAAACATTTCATTCACTATACTATATCTTAACAGACAGATTTGGGGTAAAGGCAAAACACCTGTAATCAGAGATGTCTAACAACAGATCAGGAATTCAAAGCTGCACGGGCCACACTGTGAAAGTGAGAGGATATAAATGATTTTTAAAACTTAATATATATTACATGCCTGAACAACATAACTGCATGCCCATTTTTGTTTTGCTTTTTAGACAGGATCTTGAAAGGCATCCCTGGATATCCTTGAACTCAAGGTAATCCTCCTGCTTCTGTCTCGTCTGCTTTTTCAAACAGTATTACTATTTAGCCCAAAGCTGGCCTCAAATTAGCAATCCTCCAATCTCAGCTTCTAAGTACATGTCCAGCTTTTTCACATTGTTTTTATAAGTAAAAAAGAGAAAAGGTAGTTTTAAAAGACTAAATATGGAGCGAGGTACAGTCACACACACCTGTAATCCCAGCACCTGGGGAGGCAGAGGCAGGTGGATCTCTTGTGAGTTTGAGAACAGCCTGATCTACAAAGTGAGTCCAGGACAGCCAAGGTGTTACACAGAAAACCTGTCTCAAAAAAACAAACAAACAAAAAATACACCTAAATATAATAAATATGTGCTATTTATTTTATTGTGCTATAGAGGAATCACAGTATACACACACACAGCTTTGGCCAGAGTATCACATATTTTTGTCATTCTAAATCATGTTTATTTATGTTGACATTTACTTTGTAGAATACTTCTGAATATAAAAGTAACTTTTGGCAAAGAAAAAACTTCAGAAACAACAAGAGTGTAGGCACTACTTTTAAGCTTTTTACCTTTTTTTACTTTTACTTTTATTTGGGGTTTCTTAATGCCTCTACTTCCCTTCCAACCCCCTCACCCGACGACCCTTGGTAGGAGAGAAAGGTTTGAAAGGAAGGAGACATAGACCTCTTTATATTTAGTTCCTGCTATTTAGAATTGCTGGGTTCTTTGGGAAAAATAACAATCTCAGTTGTCAGGATATCCAGAATCCAACCAGCAGCATTCTTTCCTCCTCCAACCGTCTCCCCAAAGCCTCCTTTTTCTCTCTCTCTGGGCTCTGGTATTTATACCGTCTCAGAGTTCTCAGAATTACGACTATTTCCAGCTGGCAAAGATCACACCCCTCTCCGAGCCGTATGAGGCAATTATCAGCTGTGGAGCAACTAAGGCAATCCCATATCCCACACTTAGGATAAAAACAAAAACCTTTTTATATAACATAACTGAGTTTTTAAAGAAACCAAAACTTCCACTACAAAAGAGGATACAAAAATTACTAAAAGTTGCTGTGATAACTACATTCTAACTAAGTTAAAGACCTAGAGGAGCAGCAGAGCTTGTACAAATGTGAAGGTCTGCATCATACCCACACACATATCCACACTGGCATGTGAGTCTGAGTAGACTAGCTGGGGAAGAGCTGCTCCCAGCATGACAGGAGCCCCAACCAACCACTGAGCACCAAAAGTTCCACTATTGAGTTGTAGTATGTCAGACACTGAAACACTAATCAACAAAAACAAAACACCTAGAATAATACTGATGAGATTCAAATTCTTACAGGAAGCCAAAGTGCACACTGTGTTGCTCCATTTAGATGTGGCTAAAGCATGGATTAAAGTAATATAATAGTGGGAGGAATTATACAGTGACTGCTAGAAGATAAAATAATCAACAGAAAACAAGTGAAAAGGTTTGGGTAGGAATAGAAATTTTTATCTAATCTGGTGGTGCGTACAAAAATCAAATTTAAGGATATACTTGAAACAACTACTGTGCTGGCTAGTCTGAAGTCAGATTGACAGCATCTAGAGTCATTTGAGAAAAGGAATTTCAATTGAGAAAATGCCTTCCATCAGGTTAGCCTGTGGACAAGCCTGCTGGAACACTTTGACTGATGACTGATATGGAGGGCCCAGCTCATTGGATGGGGCTACCCTAGGCAGGTGGTCCTCACTGGCAGAAAAGAGCAGACTGAGTAGCCAGTAAGCAGCACTTTGCTCTTGCCTCTCTATCAGCTCCTCACTCCAGGTTCCTGCCTTGAGCTCCAGTCCTGACTTCCTTAGATGGACTATGATGTAGAAATATACACTGGAATAAAATCTTTCTCAAGTTACTTTTGGTCATGGTGTTTTATCACACACTAGAAACCCCAAGTATGACAGGTACATTCTGCTTTGTACTAACTGTAGCATAAAGTTCTTTCTGTACCATAAATAAATCCCAGACTGAATATCCTCATCTGAAGTACCTGGGACTCAAAGTGGCCTGTATTCCACATGTCTTAAGTTTCTAGAATATTTGAATAAATAAAAATGGGATCTTTTTGGCAGGAGAGCTTTGATGTAAACATGAAATTCACTTGTCATTACACCTTATTAACTCAGCATAAAGATAATCATATTCCACTACCTGTATTCTAACCAGAACCTGTCACATGAGGTCAGATGTAGTAATTTCCGTTTCAAATTTCCAGATTAGGAAAGCTCAATCTATACCTAAAAAAATAAAATTAAACTAGCAAAACCAAAACAATTCAGTTATCCTTGGTTCTGTACACACACACACACACACACACACACACACACACACACACACACTGTATGAACAGTTACACAAAACCATTGGGAGAAAACTATAATGAAACAGTCACTCATTTGTACAATCATTTATTTGCTCAATCAGTAAACATTTAATGTTTAAGTTGATTTACATTCCATTATAACTTGCTGCAATTAACCATGCTAGTCTTACTTTTAAATGAACTTTGGAATAAAAATTAACTACACTCAAATATAGCTTATGTACTCACAAACAATGTAGTCTTGGTTAAATCCCTTAACTTTTATCTACAGTGAAAATAATAACAGCAATTCAATAAATACTAACTATAATTAAAAGTTATTTGCTTAGCAATAACAACTTTTATGGATCAATCATGTGAAAATTATGTGGTTAGCCTAAGCAAGTGTTTCATTCATGTCTGTTTAAAGTGATGGATTTTATTATAGAGTTCTTTGATGCATTACTTTCATGATCCAAGATTTGCTCATATGTAAAGGAGAGACAGTTTACTTTCAGAGCTTTATTAGTGATTATACAGCCCATACAGAAACAGTAAAATCACAATGCTATATGAATATTGGAAAATTACATTTTTTCTCAATTTAGTGTGAATGCCTTGAACCCATTGTTTAGCAAGGAAGGAACAGCTACTTATATTAATACAGCAATTATATTAATAAATCTACCTAAAATAGTAATTATATAATAAAGTCTCAGATAAACCTCTAAAGAAACTTCATCTGTTAGAAGAGTAAATTATAATAAACTAATATAAATGTAATGCTGCTGAATAGGGTAAGTGAGCATGGTGCTGACAGTAACGGTATCCTTGACTACCTTCAGCAGCATCAAGAACACTTTCCAGATACAATTTTTAATCTACTATCCTACAGTTTATCCTTGTCTTTAATTTCTCAGTGTTCTTTTTATCTAAACTCACTATTTTGGATGGGTTGCTGTATGTACTAGACCATTATCTGTATACATATGACAAGATTTTAGAAAGGCCCGTCTCACAAGGTCAATAACATCTTATTTAACACTACATCATGGGCCAAGTATAGTCTCAACCACATTGTAGGTTTTCAAGAATTATTCTATGTTACAGAACAGCTGAGCATAGTGACTCACACATGTAAACTGCAATCCTCGTTACATAATGAGAAATGCCTGGGTTACAGACACCCTGCTGAAAGAGGGAAAAGTTAAGACAAAAGAAAAGAATGTCAAAAGGAAAGACAAATGGAATGAGGAAAGGGAAGAGGAAATAGGAATAAATTAAATATTTTTTATAAAACAAGGTCGTTGCTGGTAAAAGTACTCGTGGCACTGGTGGCTTTGACCACTATTTATGTCTGCTCATATATGCATATTTTATGCCCTATGAAGCAAGCCAGTCAAAGAACAGGGTTGTGGGAAGCAGTTCAGGAAGGAAGGTAACACAGTAATAGTGCACAAGGTAGCAAAGACTTAAAAAAGTTTTAGTGGGCTGGAGAGATAGCTTGGAGTGTTAAGAGCACTGGCTGTTCTTCCAAAGGTCCTGAGTTCAATTCCCAGTAACCACATGGTGGCTCACAACCAACTATAATGAGATCTGGTGCCCTCTTCTGGTGTGCAGGCAGAATATTGTACAAATAAATAAATCTTAAACAAACAAACCAACCCAAGAACACTTTAATGCCTCCCAGTGTCTCTAATGCTAAAGGTACCATGCAAAGCTCTATACATCCATGGGCTCCTTCTAATTAAATTATTAATAAGGTCTTTTTTCACTAGTTGGAGGCTGACCAGAATCCCAAAACAATTTTCTAATTACATCTTCTTTTATCTCCTCAATCTATAACTCTTTAAAAACAGTAAATATTTTAGTTAAATGCAGAACAAGCTGGAATACAATGGCTCTAAAAAAAAAAAAAAAAAAAAAAAAAAAAGTTAAGATGCAACTGAATGATTCTAGTCCATTAAAGTATTTTCCACTTTTTCACTTAACAGATCTTTTACCTTCAAATGACCGGAGCTGTGCTTTTTGCCCCTTTTCAAACTTTCTGACATTCATTCCTTCTTTTCATTCCACTATTACACTTCAACTCTTCTACCTCATGCACATGTTATGGCAAAAGTAACAAAAGCCTAATCCTAATTTAACTTTATAGTCACAGTGTGTTTACTTGTCTTCAGTATTATCCATGATTCTCTGGCAAAGTTAAATGGCTAAAGACACTATGGGAATTTCTTTGAGATTACCTTTGCAAGGAGAAAAACTAAAACACTCCTCCCACTATGAAGACACTAATGTACATCAACTATGAAGAACTTCTTCAAACCATCTAACAAATCCTGAGATTCTCACAATTAGTTTCAGAGAGTTATATAAATTAGTAATGGCATAATCTATCCCAATGATAGCACCCCAAAAGCCTTCTAATGTTACTAATCTACATCTAGGCTAGGGAAATTCAGATGTGCCTAGCCCACCTTTAGACAGAGTAATAGAAAATTTATTATTTTACCATTGCCAAAAGCTGATACTAATTCCATAAACTCGTAATTCTGATGTATTTCTTCTGGTATTGGCATTTAGAATAAAGAATAACCTTGATACTGAAAAAAACAATGTTTTCTCTCAACCACCACTAGTGATAATAACCTTTGACTCGTTAGTACATTATAAATACAATGATGGAAATGGAAAAGAAAATCTATAGGCAAAACTGCAGGTAAATTAGTTTATTCAAACACTGTTTCTAAAAATAGCTGGGAATCAAATAAAAAATAAATACATAGTTACAAAAACACTAGTTTGCCATACCAAAAACAGAACATAGAATTCATTCCTGGTTTCCAACATTCGGAGTTTGTAAGTAATCACACTGCTTTCCAAGTAAAAGCTTAAGAGACTGAAAACCCAACAAACTCTCTTGGGTTACTAAGAGCTACGGATGTAAAACAGGCCTTCATCACCAAAATCAGAGGCAGATCCATGATTACAAGGAGTCACACATCTTAACTGAAGTTTAAAACAAAACAAAAACAAAAAAACAACTTATGATTTGAAAACCAGCTAAAGTAGGAAAACCTAAACTGCATTTGATGAATTGCTAGAGACTACACAGAAACCCTACCGAGTTTTAAAAAGACAGAGGAGGGGTAAGGGAGAAGGTTTAGAAGGAGGAAAGGAAAGGGAGAAAATGATAACAGTCTCAAAAAAAAAAAAATTAAAAGACATAAGATTAACCGTTATATGAGATTAGTTTATAGGAAAAAAAAAAAACTAATAAAATGTAACTGATAAGAAAAAAATAAAATTAAAAAAAAACACTAAAATACCACAGAAGGCCAAAAAGATGGCTCAGCCATTAGGAGCATTTCTAGAGGTTCTATGTCAGATTCCCAGAACCCACATGGGGGCTTCAAATTTCTGTAACTCTAGTCCCAGAGGAAAGCCTCTTCTGGTCTCCACAGTCATCGGGTACCCACATGGTGCACAGACGTAAATGGGGGGCAAACAGCAAAACATAAAATAATAAATTCTAAAACACAGCACAGGAGGCCAGGCATGGCTGGCACATACCTGTAATTGCAGCACTTGGGAGACAAAGGAAAGAAGACTAACTGATCACAATTCAGAAGCCACACAGTGGGCTGCAGGGCGGCTTAAGTTACACACTGAAACTGTCTACAAAGAAACATCATGGGCAAAACAAAGACCACCTCATCTCAAAACGCAAACAAGGAAATAAGAAAAAAAAAAAAAAAAACACCTAAAAATATAATGGGTTAACACCACTAACCACTCAAAATCTTAATGAGAAATGGCATGTATGTATGGTATTGTATTCTGGTGGTAAGTAACAGGCAAAAAGCCTTAGTCTTTTTCTTTCTTTTTTGTATTCCTAGAGATTGCTATAATATGCCTATAATCCCAGTCCTTGGGAAAGAAGGTGTAGGTGTTTAAGATCAACCATGGCTACATAGTAAGTTCCAACCATGGAGGACTACATGAGACCCAGTTTTAAAACAAAACAAAGACAACTGAAACAGAATTGAACCGAATACACCAAGAATTTTACTTTTAACTTTGTGCACAAGTAGATACTAAGAAATTTACAAAGGCCAATTTTCAGGCTACAGAAATTGCTGTCATTCAAAGAAATGTTGGCAACACACTGTTTTGTTTTTTTTTTTATTTTTTTTAAATATTAGTTACTTTATTAACTTTGTATCCCAGCTGTATCCAGCTCCCTCATTCCCTCCCAACCCCACCCTCTCTCCCTCATCTTCTCTCTACCCCTTTCCAAGTCCACTGCTAGGGGAGGACCTCCTCCCCTTTCATCTGACCCTAGCTTATCAGGTATCTTCAGGCCTGGCTGCAAAGTCCTCCTCTGTGGCCTAGCAGGGCCGCTCCTCCCTCGGTGGGGAGGGGGGAGGCAAAGAGCCAGCCACTGAGTTCATAACAGAATAGTCCCTGTTCCCCTTACTAGGGTACCCACTCGGATACTGAACTACCATGGGCTACATCCAAGCAGGGGTTCTAGGTTATATCCATACATGGTCCTTGGCTGGTGATACAGTCTCACAAAAGACCCCTGTGCCCAGATATATTTGGTCCTTGTGGAGCTCCTGTCCTCTCCAGGTCTTACTAACTCCCCCTTCTTTCATATGATTCCCTGTACTCTGCTGAAGGTTTGGTTATGAGTCTCAGCATTTTCTTTGATACACTGCTGGATAGTCATTCAGAGGCCCTCTATGGTAGGCTCCTGTCCTGTTTCTTGTTTTCTCCTACATCCAATGTCCATCCCATTTGTGTAAGTGAAGGTTGATCATCTTACCCAGAGTCCTCTTTCTTGTTTATCTTCTTTAGGTGTACAGATTTTAGTATGTTTATCCTATCTTATAGGTATAGTACCCACTTATAAGTGAGTATATACTGTGTGTGTCTTTCTCCTTCTGGAATACCTCACTCAGGATGATCTTTTCTAGATCCCACCATTTGCCTGCAAATTTCATGATTTCCTTGTTTTTAATTGCTGAGTAGTATTCCATTGTGTAAAAGTACCACAATCTCTTTATCTCCATAGATGGGCATCTGGGTTGTTTCCAGGTTCTGGCTATTACGAATAAAGCTGCTACAAACATGGTTGAGCAAACACTCTGGTTTTAATAATATTTTTTTCAAGAAAATATGAAAAAATAGATGCAATTTTGCTTAACGATTACAATTACTGCATGTCCTGCTATCATTTCTGTGTCAACCTATTATATCTTATAATGATAACTGCAAGGTAATCAGGCATCCACAGTCCTCTAATTAGGAACCTTTTATTATAGGAGAAAAGTTGTTTGCCTTTGAAATAACTCATTATTTAGATGAACCACATACAAGAATAGAACATCTGTGTCTAACAGCAAGAACAATTAGCTGTGATATACACCCCGATAATGAGATTAATTCTACACCTAATGAAATTGATTCTAAATCCTCTAGAATACCTTAGCAGCTGTGTGCACATCTTGCATCTATACACACCTACTTTCACGCTTGTTTTTCTCTATGGAACAAGGCTGCCGTTCGGATCATGAGTCTGAAGAGTGGCATGTATGAATATAGAGGGGTGCACCCCTCTCTAATCTAAGAACAGGCTATAGATACATACACCTCAGCTACACAGTTTACTTCATCTGGGTATGGTTTCAAACCTAACGAAATGTTATCACCATGCTACAGTCTACTATTTCCATGCATTACCTCCTAATTTAATCTCACTTTCATACTTTGTCACAGATCTTCAGTCTCTTTTGCCCTCCTCAGACACAAGTGAATGGCTTCTCTTCCTCTCAGCTCCTGAACCTCAGCAGCCCACGCCCTCTGACCACCTACTGAAGGACCCTGACCACATCACCTACCCAGCCAAAGGCTGTGTGCTTGCTTCCCCCTGGCTGTTCACTACTGTGACTTTGTTGTACTGCTCATGCTGCTCATATACATCTTTCCTGAAGTTCTCTCCACACCTATTGCTTCTCTTAGTTCATCTCCTAAACTGAATTTTCAATTAAAGAAATGTACCTCAGGTGTTAAAGTTGCAGGATCTATCAATGTTAATAAAACCGCTATGATCAAAATAATTCATCTTAAAAGAACAAAAGTGCTTTCCAAAATTTCTTTCCTTATATAATATGAACTACCGGAAATTCTAGACGCTGGTCTACTTAGATCTATGCATGTGGTTTGTAAGTACCATCGACACACCTTACTATGTATGTATTAATCACCGTTAAGTCAGCTTGTGCCATAACTATGTCTTGTCTTCATATTCTAAGTTTTTGCCTTGTAGATACTTTTCTATTCAGTATTCACCTGATTTCTTTTGGTTAGGTATAATCACTAACACACATCAAAAAAGATATAGCATGCTCAAAATTATCACAAAAAAATATACTGGCTAATCTCAAGCCCCAAGCACCACAAGGAAAAATGTTAAATTAAGCCTTTTCATGACAGTCTTAAGTCAGTTTAAAAACAAAAGTGTTACTTCAAAATTATTTTGTATAGTATGAATGCAAGTTGATCCACTTACTTTTCAATTACTGTTTTTCGGTTCCTACATTTCACTTGGACATTCCTAACAACTTAACGGATTAATTATAAAAAAATCCAAACTTTTAACAAGGCAAAAGCTTTGGACTGTTATAAGTAAAATCAGTATGATCTATTTACATATATCTTCCAAGAATAAGAGGTTAGAACATGATACTGTGAGGTGGTTTAAATGAGATGGCTCCCATAATCTCAAGCATTTGAATACCTGATCCCTAGTTGGTGGTATTATATGAACAGTCATAGGAGATATGGCCTTGCAGAGGATGTCTCACTGGGGAAGAGCTTTGAGGTCACAAAAGCCACCTGCATTCCCAGTTGGCTCTGCTTCCTGTTTGTGAATCAAGATGTGAGGTCTCTGCTGCTACTCCAAGGCCCATGCTGCCCTGCCTGCTGCCACATTCCCTGCCATGATGGTGATAGACCCCTATCCTTCTGGAACCACAAGCTCCAAATAAATCCTTCCTTCTAATTTACTTTGGTCATGGTACTTTATCACAGCAATAAAAAAATAGCTAAGAAACACTGTTAACATTTTTACATGTATACATTCTGACACTACATCTGTTTCCCATACTTCATGTTGGCTGTAATCTCTCAACTGAATTTTAATGATTAGAAAGGTTTAAAAATTAATGTCCTATTTTAAAATATAGTTTATCAGAGTATTCCAAAATAGTATTAGGGACAACCCTGTTTACTCACAAGTTATAATTTTCTGTTTTAGGTAAAACGTAACTAGATACACTATGGGATAGCAACATTAGTAATAAAATTCCAGTCAGGCTCAAAACTAATCAGTTTGAGCCAGGTATAGTTTTATCAGGTTATTGACAGAGAAAAATAATAATAATTTTCAGAGATCTGGGGTTTCTAAGGTTGTAAAGTGATCATGAGCTACCACATTACAGCTCTGGAACTTCTTTCTGCCACAAAAATACATAAATAAAATATGTAAAAATGAAAGACAAGGATTTTCTTCAAACACTGTGTGTGACCCATTCTGCTTGGGCTCCAAGAAAACAGCTGTATTCCAAGTATAGCAGTACACAGTGGGCCAGGACAGGTCCAAGGTGGGCAGCAGCTGTGCAACCAAGACTGCTAACAGAAAGGAGAAATATTCAGAGTTTTACTCAGAATAAAAATGTTTAAGAGAACAAAAACATTAATTTTACCGACTTCTATTGGGCCTATTTTACCATATTCCCAAGGCTAGTTTTAACATCTAGATGAAAATAACTAGAAACAGCGACACAGCAAAAGGGATCTCATGAATAGAATCAGACTTTACAGGTATGTGTGCGTGCATGCGTATGCATATGCATGTATGCGTGTATGCGTGTGTGTGTGTGTGTTTACAGAAGGGGAAAGAGAGCTAGCCAATGCACTTCAAGGCCCCTGCTTTGTCAATTTAACCCAACTAGCCTTTCAACATTACTTTAATAAACAATTATATAAAACTTAATCTTCTTTATCAGTGGACTTGGAAAGGGGAATGGGAGGAGATGAAGGAGTAAGGGTGGAATTGGGAGGGAATAAGAGAGGGGGCTACAGCTGGGATACAAAGTGAATAAACTGTAATTAATATAAAAAAATAAAAATCTAATTAAAAAAGAAAAGGAGTCTTAGTAACAATGATGGTGACAGATTATTAGCCATTGATTACTGTAAGAAGCCATTCATCCATGTACATTTAAATAAACAAAAACTAGTAAATGAGAAAAAAAAAAGTATGGTCAGCACTATCTCAACCAGTAGCTGGCACCCTATAGTATTCTACATAATAGCTACCTGAATAAATGAATGAGTGAATGAATAAATGCAGCACTACCTACAACAGAAAAATTTCACTGAAATTAATGTTTCATATATTTCTTGGTAACTAAAAATATTAAAATACACAGGTTTACAAATCCATTGCTTACTACTGCAACCATCATTCCAAAGTCATTTTCATTTGTTTTCTTGAAAGACAATGTGAAGTCTCAAATGATTCAAACTAAAAAATCTTGCCTGACTTGTGTCTAAAATGAAAGGATTAATTAATTCAATCAGTAATGATTTAGCAATACGTGTTATCCAGAGTTTGTTCCAAGGGCAAGTACATTTCAAACAGTGATCTTTCTGAGTCAGGTCACATGACTCCCTCAATTGTATCATCTTATCCAAGTTAATACTTGTCTGCCTCTCTTCTCTGATTTCACATTCCTCTGCTCTTTCTCTCATTCATCATGCACCAGACATTCCGGTTCTTCACTATCTCTGGGCATTTGTACTAGTCGGTTCTTCTAGTTGGAAGATTTCCAGCTGACCTGTGTTGTCTCCTAAATACTACAGCCAGAGAACATTTCTCTGAATCCCTCTTGCCCCAGATATCAGTCAACATTCTTTCACATACCAAACTATGACTTAACAGCATTTAACAATACCGAAAATTCGACGTTCACCTATTTATAGTTTGTGTACCTCAAGAACAGGGACCCATGCTATCATCACTGAATTAGGAACTGCAAAAGATCAGTATCCAGTATATAGTAAATGTCAATAAATATTTGCTAATTTTGATTACATAAGACAGACATAATTAAAATATATTATAAGGTAATTATTATTATGGAATCCCAAGAATTCAACCCTGTTTGGGAAGTTACTACTGACTTTCAGAAAATGTGCTGGTTACAATAGAGAGAATAGACTAGGAAAAGAGAGAGCTTTGTGAGAGTAGTTATAAAGCCATTGAATTGTCTAACAAAACAAGCAGTTACAGCAGCGGATATGAAACATTAGACTTTACATATACTTCAGAAATAGAAACTGTACCACCATCCCACTGAAGATTTGATTTGTGGAATAAGGACAAGACACAAGGTTATGATGGCTCTAGGGCATATGATTTGGCCCAATTAAAGTACTGTTCTTAACCCAGATGAGAAATATGAAAAACTTTAGAATAATTTTGGTGTACTTGCCTACATAGTTAAGATGCTGGAAACAATGCAAAACTGCTCTGAAGCTCTCAAACTGAAACATAACCTGATGGTCACTTACTCAGTGAATAAATTAGGGATATTAGCATGCCAGAGCTATTTCAGTTGTGAATACAATAATAAGCAGAGCAAAATACTTATGCTTACAAAACTCAAAACTCACATTGCAGGAAGACAAACAATAAGTATATACTATAATGTCACCAATGACAATGCCTATGAAAAACATGTGTTATAACAGAACATCTGCTTACCATAAGAATGAACCTAGGTTCATTCCCAGCCAAATAAAAAGAAACAAAGAAAAAAAGAAAAGTGATAGGATAGCAGAGGTAAGAAGAGACAAGAAAAAGCAAAGGGGGCGAAGGGAGGAAAGGGGGGAAGAAAACAATCAACAATATTAAAACAATCAACAATTTTAATATTAATATTAAAAAGGCAAGGCTGAGCAAGGTGGTCCATGCCAGTAGTGCCAACACTTAGGAGGTTGAGACAGGATTGTGAACTGGAGGCCAGCCTAGGCTACATGAGACCTGTCTCAAAAACAATTACCAAATAAGTTTATGTAAAAGTACAGTTGTATTACTCAGGATAAGGTGTATTGTTCTGGACCAAGTTCTGATTATGTTGGACAATAAGCTCTAAGAACTCAATGATAGCAGTTGGGGGAAGGGAGATATGCTAACTATACACCAGAACAAACAGTGCCATCTCTTGAAACAAGACAGTGCTGGTTAAAAATAGATTTACTGCAGGGTATCACTCTTAACAGCATCTATCACTTAAAATTCATCTCTGAGAACAACTGCCCTTTGGGTGCTGCTGATCTACATTGCACTTACACTTGCTCAAAGCATTACAGAGTCACAAGCAGCAGGGGTCTTTCAAGGTTACTGCTTCCACCATTAGTAAAGTCCAACAGTTCTTAACACTTGCGCTGCATGGTGGCACACACCTTTAATCCCAGAACACAGGGGCAAAGACAGGTGGATCTCTGAGTTCGAGGCCAGTCTGGTCTACAAGAGTGAGTTCCAGGACTGTACACAGAAAAAACTCTATCTTGGGAAAAAAGAGAAGAAAGAGGAGGGAGGGGGGAAAGGACAGAGGAGGAAGACAGAAGAAGGGAGGGAGAGAAAGAGGGAAGGAACAAGGGAGGGAGGGACGGAAAGAGTGAAAGGGAAGAGAGAGGGGGGAGAGGGAAGAGGGAAAAGAGAAAAGAGAGGGAAAGAGACATGGCAGAATTATAACATTTAGATATGCATCTAATTAAAAACTCACCTATAGTGGAGTCCAATACTTTGTATCATTGCACATTACATCTATTGCTTTTACATGATGAAATAAAGAAATATTTCTTTATTCTAGAAAACTAAGTTGACCATGCCTTGCCATAATGCCTCAAGTGTTTAAGCAATTATCTATGAAATATGTGGCTCTAATATGGTGGGACAGGTATCAAATGGTAGCTAGCGAAATTTTAACCACCAACTTGTGAAGAATTAATGAAGATCTACATAAAACAAATTTAAAAGGACTTTAACAATTTAAATTTTTTGAGAAAAACTGTCAAATATAGCTAATGAAAAATGCAATCTATCTCTGTAGATATTCTATCAGAAACACCAGAAAAATGAAAAATAGCAAAAGAGGAACAGAAACCAATGAAAGGCAAAGGAAGAAACAAGAGAATAAATGAACAGAATATGAGATCGGGTGTTAACTACCAATCTGACTTTAGGCACTTTCATTTTCATAAAGTTCTAATATGTCTATTAGAAATCATAAAAAACAAATAAACAACAACAACAACAACAAAAACCCACCAGGCTTGATTAACCTGTAATCCATGCCCTTGGGTGGTCACAAGTCTAAAGCCAGCCCAGGCTATTAGGTGAGACAAATGGGAGGAGGGGTGTATAAACAATTTGACATCACTTCATGACTTCCTGGAATGAACACTGGGATTTCTTTGAGACCTCAAGACAGAGAACGGGATAAGACATTTAATCATGTAATAAGGGGAAGAGCCTTAACAACTTCTCAATTTTGATGATCAATTACAACTAAATGCTATAAATCTAGCATGCTCGCATATATTGATATCTCCAAAGAAACACCACTTGGGAGAGAGTCAGGATATTACTATGTAGCCCAGGTTGACCTGATATTTATATTATAATCTTCCTGTCTCAATGCTAGAATGACAAGAGTGTACTACAACCAGTGCCACAGGAGGGTGCTACTGACCTGAAGATCAAATAATGTTTATTATCATTCCTTTTTTCTCTGTAGAAAAAATACTAAGGTGATTTTGGCAATTCACCTACCAATTTGATTAGGATATGATGATATTCAAATTGTTCAATTTTCTAGGCAATCTGATCCTTTTTCTTTACAGTCATGTAATCAAATAAAATCTGTAGAGGATCAGAAAATGCTACTCCAAACTATGCAGCTTTAGATTTGGGTTGAAAACACCTGACTCGCAGCAAATGAGTGAAGTGTTTTGATTTTCTCTGGTGTTGGCCTATCTTAAAGGCCTAATCGTGCAGGACAACCCTTCAACTATCTCAAGGAGGACTGCAGCAGAGAACTATAAAAACAGGCAGGAATGAAGACCAACACTGACACATCACACTCAGAGCCCAGGAAAACTTGCATCAAGTACTGTCTGCCTCCCTCCCTTGTAAGGATGTGCTCTACTGTAAAACTGTCTACACCCATCTCTCCTGTCCCTCTTGCATAGGGCACATATCCTACGATGCCTTGCCAGGTACTCTTCTCTAGAAATACTATTCTTGTAGGGGTTTGAATGTCTTTTCTCCCTGATAATCTGTCTCTTGTCCATTTGTTTTAACTTTTGAGACAGGGTATCTATCACTCTGTTGCCCAGGCTGGCCTACAACCTGCTGTGTGCCGGGATTAAAGGTATGTGCCATCAAGTCAGGCTGTGAGTTTCACAACACTCAATTATTAAACCTCCCAAAGGGAAAGAAAAGGTTCTTTGCCCCTACATTCATCAAAGTGACTATCAGTGTTCTTGACATCTCAGTCTGTTCTGCTGTAAAGGGACACCATGACCAAGGTAACACTTACCAAAAAAAAAAAGGGGGGGGGGCATTTAACTGGGACTTGCTTACAGTTCTGGAGGTTTAGTTCATTAACATCACAGCAGGAAGCAGACAGGCATGGTGCTGTAACAGTAGATGAGCCCTACATCCTGATCCATAGTCAGCAAGAGGGGAAGGGAGGAGGAAAGAGAGTTGACAGACAGACAGACTGGGTGATATGGGCTTTTGAAACTTTAAAGCCCATTCCCAGTGACACAATTTTTCCAACAAAGCCACACCTCCTAATTTTTCTAATCCTTTCCAACAGTGTCACTCCCTCGTGACTAAGCACTCCTATGTCCTTTGCAAGAGCACCTAGTACTCTTAACCAGTGAACTATATCTTCATTTTCCTTGTTTTGCAATCACTTTTCTGATATAAGTTCCCCTCATCAGTTCATAATGGTTTTAGCATATACCCTACATATTATGACTAGCTGGCATTATGTAAGTCATGTATATCTTAGAAGACTGTGCAATGAAATTAGTATGTATGAACATGTGTTTATTGTTATTAAAATATGCACACTTAAAAAAAAAGAACACTGGACATGTAGCCCAGTACTTGAATGCTTGCCTACCATGAACAAGACCCTGGGTTCAAGTTCCTACACTACGAAAACTAATTAAACATTAAATTCATAGATAAAACATACTTCCTTCAACCCAGGTGTATGCCAATACCCCAAGCATACATTTCATAACAAATTACCATTTGTTTACAATGTAAAGGTCGGGAGTTGCCCATACCTGTATCCCAGCACTGCTGGAGGCTAAGACAGAAGTCTGCTGCAGGATATTTGATTATTATACATAGAAAACCTAATTGTTAACAAACTATAAAAGCTTAAATAGATGTCAGATGCAGTTATGTATGTCTTGAAAAGATGCAGTTTGGGTGTGCCTCTAAAGGCCTCCTTAGATAAGACTGCTGAAGGAGAGGTCTTGTGGTCTTTATGACCCAAGGCAAAGTCAGCTGGGTGGCCTTGTGCTACACCCCCCCCACACCATAAAGATGAAATGGTTCAGCCCCTACTGACTTGGCACACCCCAATCGTGACAGTGATGAGCTAGATACATTTTATAGCACCTGGGCCTCTGAGAGCTCTCTTTCTGGCTTATAAGAGCCCTCATGGCAGGAGCTCTGGGTGGGATATTGGGATTTTCTCTCTGAGCTTGTAGTAACAAAACAAAAACATCTGGCAAGACACAGGAAAAACTGTGTTCTAGGAAAGAGTTAAGGAGCTCTCATGGGTCTGCAGGAGCTCAATAGAAAGGTAGACTAGCTAGGTAAAAGGACAAAAATAGAAAGAACTTTTTAAAGTGCTAGCAGTTTAGCTGTAAAATCAGGCTTGTAAATATTTTGTATATAGATCAGAAAATAAAATTACCCTGCTGAGCTAGCAGGTTTTTACCTCAATTTATGCCTCCTGTGTCTTTATTGGTATAAATATTAAATAGTTTAAATGGCTAAATATTACACTCGGTGCTCCAACATGTGGCAAAAGTACATGAAGTACATGAAGATAGATATTGGCCACCATATTACAGAAGTCCAAGTTTGAGGTTAGCTCCCATCTCAAAATAGAAAAAAGAAATTATATCTTTTCTCTGTGACACTTTTCTAATATGAAAACAATTACTGATGTATGTAAAAAATTCCTAAATAATCAAACACAGAATTAAAAAATAAATAAAACCATTAGAAGAAACGATAGCAAAATTAAATGTTATAACCCAAGCTTTCAACATCTGTTTGCTTCTGAAAATCAGATTTTCTTTTTTTCAAGTAATTTCTGTCTTTTTGCTAGGAAGAAAACAAGGCTGAAACATTAACAGCTAATGTTAAATCCTCCTGTAAGAAGGACAAAAAGGGGTGACAAGTACATGCAGTAACAGCCATTTTAACAATAAGGTGATCTTAGATTTAACTTATCAAACATAACTAAAATTGTATACAAGAATTCGATATAGCATATGAAAGTTGTTTAGCATGAGCAGTCACCTGACTTCCTTTGTACCATTTACAAACACCACCAGTAGCAGTCTGGTAATAAAACCACAGGCCATTCTCAGCAAACAGTATCACAGATTCAGTACTCAGACACTCCATCACCATGGAGTTAAACCAGTATCACAGAGGAGACAAAGGTGATAAAAACAAAACAAAACAAACTCTTACAACAGATATGTGGACTACTAAGGTAGTCCACTACAATATTCTATTCCCCTTTGACCACAAACAGAAACACAGCACAATGTTGGAGCTCACGCCACCCAAAACATGTTTCCACCACTCAAGTCTTCTCCATTTGACTCTTGACTTTTTCCCTCCCCTCTAGCAGGAGGCAGGTGGTGGGGATGGGACAATGTTAGGAGTACATTAGAGGATTGAGTGGAAAAAAAAAAACAGGGCAATTAAAAGTTTTAGTACACCAGGAATAAACCAAGCATGGAAATAATTAGCACTACTATTTCAAGATGTGAGATCTATGTAGCTGCTGAAAAAAACATATACATGCCCACATTTAAAGCAGTTAAATATCCTTTTCTCTGGCAAACTGCTCCTTTTAAGTAACTGAGTGACTTGGCAATCTCCTTTGTTTACAGCTCCTGTGCCTCTTCACTCTTTATGCATTATGAGAAACACATAAAATTGAACTGAATTCAGAGCAAGATTATTAAAATCCCTACAAGTGACATCTCAAATCTTGTTTTGCAACCCCAATATAGCAGTGATTTTACTGAGTATTATTTATCATTGCATAGGGCTAATCAGATCTTGGGATTTGACAACGAAACACTTTCAAGATAAATGTTTCTTACATGTATTCATTTACTTATTTTGTGTGTTGGGGTGTGTGTACGTACATGCTACAGCACGTGTTGAGAGCAGAGAACAAATTGCTGGAGTCAGCCCTCTTCTTCCTTCATGCAGGTTCCAAGGATGGAACTCGGGCCATCAGGCTTGTCATCAAGTGCTTTGATCCACTGAGCAATCTCCCTAGGCCTTCAGGATATTAATTTCAAATCATCTCATTATTAGGTTATATGCTTAAATATTCGGCGTAAAAAATAGCAAAAGTGCTAGCCACTCTAGTCTTTTATTTCCAGTTTCCAGGTATTTAGAATTGTTTGCTCAATTTACAGAACCCCCTGAACTTGCACAGTACCCTTTGTCAATAACATACTAATGAAGAGGAAGGTCATATACACTACATAGTAACAGGAGAAAAATCATTAATGACTGGGCCTGAAATATGCACAATTACATACTCATCTCACAAGTATGCACTTATTTCACAATATGCTTCAAATCTCACAATCCAGTCCAGTATTACTTACTTTCAAAGGTCAAACAAACCTGCGCATGAAATACAATCAGTTTTCAACATTTAAGGGGGAAGTCTTAAAATCCAAGTTATTTTGTTAAAAAGTCTCTTTAAAGTATTGTATTTACCTCGATGTTATTTTATATCAATTTCATCATTATTAGCTACACAGCACAGTGCATGAGTCTAGATGGACACAAAGAATGTACTCATGTTTGGAGTCTTTGTCAATCCCATTACACTGAACATAATGAATGTTATTTTTAGCTGGTACATATTATTTGCATTTACTTTGGCATCGCTTAATTCTATATGTCACTCACTGTACAGGGGTCAACTTTGTTTAACATGGCCACACTAACAAAAAAGTATAATGTTATTAAAACAACTAATGATCCAAAAAGCTTAACAGTTACCTCTCACTCATTCACAGATTGGTTATCAGCTAAACATTTTAACCTGTTTGCAATCCTCACTACTCTGATTTTGTTAGGAAATAAAAATACAAACAAACAAAAACCTACTAGAGAGAAAAAGAACATGTAATCTGTCCAAACTAAACATAAAAATAAATATTAGGATTATGTATTTAGCGCTCTCCTATCATCACCTTTCTAAGTACAGGTGAGAGTACATTGTAATTAGACCGTGCTAAGGGCACAGGCATGCAAAGCACTCTCTTGCCCCACTGTGCTTTTCACAGCCCTATTTTCTAGAGCATGAGACCTGGGAGGCAAGGTGGCAAGTCACAGCAGATGGATCACCTGACTGGAACGTACATTCAAAGTGCCATGAAACACCACCACTCCAACACGTATTCATTATCATTTATGGGACTACATCTCACCATGATTTTAACAAGGTTCTGAGGGCTTTCTTTCTAACCACAAAGATGGAAGGTGAAAGTGCTGTACACAGAAAGCGCTCAAGCCCAGACAGCCTACTACAATCATCCCCACAGTAACAGTAGAAGTAAATTCTACAGATTCCACTTTCAGCCCCTTCAAATAAGAAAGTTCTCAGAATATAACCTTCATTTTTCATCTGTTGGCCTCTTTCTTAAGAATCTTATACATGATATGCAATCTTATATTATCTAGGAATGCACAAATCTTTAACTCTCCATTTAGGAGATGAGGATATAGTTCAGTAGTAGTGAACATGCTTAGCATGCGTAAGGTCCTATATTCAATCCCAATACTCTCTCTCTCTTTCTCTCTTTCCCTCCCTCCCTACACAGAAAGTACTCAAATCATAGACTCAGAGTAACAAGTACTAGACATCCACTCCATTTAGTACTTCTATGTAGCCGGTACCAGCAATCACATGAAATTTGAAATCCAACACTGAATTCACAACTTCCCCATCAGAAAGACTTTTCTATTTTATAGAGTCCCACAGGACTGCAAACTTCAAAGCATTGTTTTACTCTATTCTCTTTAATGCTCTACTATTCTTTTGCTCATTTCTTTCTCCATTCTTTCATTCAAAACACTGCTTCAGGGGCTAGAAACAAGCTCACTGATAGACTTCTGGGCTAGCATGTGTAAGGTCCTTCAGTTCTAGCCTTTAGCTTTAGAGAACTGTGATTTTTATTGATTAAAGAGTACTGAGAATGCATTCCTAGCTGAAGGAAACAACTACTTAAGTACATATGAAAAAGCACGCCACACGTAAGAAATAGCATTCTTCTCTGACACAACCAATTACTCTCAAATAGGTACATAGTTTCCAAGGAGAGAGAACAGGAATAAAGAACACTAAACTCCTATGAGAAGTGCTCTGTATATGGAGTGTGCTACACACATGAGCTATGCAAAAACAGGCAGGTGTATCTTGACTAATACAGCTGTAGAAGCACAGAAGAAAATATGTAAATAAATTATAAACAGCCTTGGATGCCAAGCTAAGGAATTTGGACTTTATTCTGTAAGCAAAAGTAAGTCTTGTTTTGCTGCTATTTATTTTCAAGTGAATGGCAAGATCAAACACCGATTTACAATAAAATGATCCTGTAGTAGTACAGCAGAAATAAAATAAAATAAAATAAAATAAAGAGGTAAAAGCAGAAATGCAGTCTTTTTTGTTACTCAACAGGGATAGTGAGAACGTGAATGAACAACATCAATGATGATGGGAACAGACTATCAAGTAGATCTTTCAGAGGTAACCTGGGGGAGTTTAACAACAAAATGGATAAAGAGTGGGTCTGTAGTTTGATCAACACAAGATATTGGTAGTACCCAGAAAGCAGAAAGTAGATAAACTTTCAGGTGCCAAGTATTACACATTCTAACTTTAAAGTGAGTATTAGATACACAGCACTCACTGGCCCTGTGACACTGAAGTACATCTCTCTAAGTCTTGTTGCTTTAGAATTTCAAAGCTGTTATTCCTTGAATAGGAACAAGAATGGCAAACTGTTGGTGAAAATTGAAATAATTTACTGCCTGGCCAACACTATTAAAATAGTAGTTATAGCAAAAGTACAATGTAGAACTTCAAATGACAGTGAGTTTCATGAGAGACTATTCACATCAATGAAAAAAGCATTTTCACTGTAGGGAGAGAGGCACTGCAGTGAAGACAGCTCCAGAATAAAGATATCCTCATCTGCTTAAAGTCTCCATAGAAGTCCTTTCCAATCTTTATCTCTTTCTACTCTCAGTCTTGGCCCATGCCAACTCTAGTAACCTATCCACTGCAAATGTTTGCTAAGCGCGTGGAAACCGAGCCAACAGGCTGGAAGAAACTAAAGGAAAGGAAAGAGTTGTACAAAGGCTCCTTGAACGAAACCTTGTCAGGAGGATCGAGTCAGTCCTGGGAAGGAACTGCTTTTCAGCCTGACTCCAGTGAGACAAGTGAGTCTAAAGTGAAGAGGAATGCAGAATTCAGATTTGTCAGTATCCACATTCTCAAGAAAGAAAAAAAGCAAGGAAGGAAGTTGGGTAAACTATAATACATGATTATAACCCCAGCACTGAGACCAAAGCAGGATTATTCCACGTTCAAAGCAAGCCTGGGCCACACAGTCAGTACCAAAACAGCTAGGGATACACAGCAAGACTGTCTCCATTATGAGAGACAGACAAGTTAACAGAATTAAAATTGGTTTTCAATGGGAGACAGCAAATCAGCTGATTTCTCGTACTAATATATCTCTGATTCCATTTCTGTGGCTGGAACCCCCATCTAACCTTCCTGACTTCTCAGACTGTATTAGCATAGCTCTTCTAGCTACTTACTTTCCCTTTCCAAATATGTGTTTTAGTCTCTACTCAGGCCACATTTCCTTCCATGTTACCAGTTTTTATGAGAAGCCTAGCCCTTTCAGAAGCTTTTTATCACCAACCCAGAAGATAATCATATTCTCCTCTGGCTGCTGCTGCACTAATTCTGTTCCTTGAACAGTCTGATTACTTATTGTTTCATACCACAATCACTTCTTTATTCAGCTCCAATAAACTTAAAAGGAACAACATCTTTTTCACTCCTACTCCCCCAGCATTTAACTTAGTTTCTGATATAGATAATAGATTTCTGTCAATGTTTGGTTTAAATGAAGTGAACAATTAAACAAATGAGTAACCTCCTAACTAAGAGAAATCAGAAAACAAAAAAATGTTCAAATTTGTACTATTTCAGATAACCCTACTGCTCTTCTAAATACTAAGCAGCAAGCTGGGCAATCAACATTTCATTCTTACGAATGGAAAAATAAAGGGATTCAAGAATTAAAAATTGAAAAACTTAGCAGCAGCTTTAACAAATTACATTCTAAGAAATATCTAATACAGAAATGTCCACTTTCTGGAAATACAATTTTAACATACACTAACAGAGGCTTACCCTGGAAGAATACTGTGTCTTTTCAAGCCTGGGTCAGTACCAGAAAGGGATGTACTATAAGAAAGAAAGAGAAAGAGAAAGAGAGAAAGGGGGGGGGGAGGAAGAAAGGAAGGAAGGAAGGAAGAAAGAAAGAAAGAGAGAGAGAGAGAAAGAAAAGTCCCTGCTTGTTACGGAAGTAGCTAAAAGAAGCATTTAGGTGTTTGTATTTTTTTAAACAAATTTTGGTGTGAAATATAGAGATTATTTAACGGTGTCAGTGGCAAATTGAGGACTTATACAAATTAAGTAGAGCAGGCTTCTGAACAAAATTGAAAGCAATAATTACTAATAAATTAACTCTAAGATTTACTAAATGGGCTCCTGGGTCAAAATTAATCCATCAACAATTTTTAACACTGGCATTCTCTATGAGCCAAAGCAATAGCACCAGTACCAAAACCAGATTCTCCTGGGCCTCAGGAGATTCATAATGCAAGTGAATCATTGAAACCAAAAACTTTCTGATGTCAGGGAGAAAAATTCTAAGACTCACAAAATATGTCACACCTTATCCTAAGTACATACAACAAGCTGTACTTTTGGTTAAAGTTAGTTAGCAATCTTTTTTTTTTTTTTTTTTTTTTGAGACAGGTTTCATGTAGCCCAGGCTGGCCTCCAATTCATAATTCTTTCTCAACCTCCTAAGTGCTAGCACTACCAGCATGGGCCACCTTCCTCAGTTGGTAATCTTTTAAATGAAATAAAAATTTTTTTCAAAAACAAACTGTTACTACATACTCCACTTCAGACATACCTAGTCAATAAAGTAGACTATCTCAAAAAGGAACTCTGATTCCTTGAGTAAATTTGTAATAGTCTAAACAGTAATTTGGAGCTTGGGAAAATACCTCAGTCAGAAAAGTGCTTGCTGAAAGCATACGGACCTGAGTTCAATACCCAGAGCCCTTGTGAAATAGCTGGATGTATGGGCATAAACTTTGATCCCAGCACTGAGGAGCTAAAGACAAGGAGATCCCTCGGTCCACTGGCCAGCCAGTCTAGCCTAATTGGTAAGGTCCAGGCCACTGAGTGATTTTAAAACAAAGTGATTGCTGTCCCAAAAGGGTATGCTCCCGAAATGCAGTACTCGAGGTTGTCCTCTGGCATGCACACGCACACACACATGCACCGCCCACACACACATAGTCACTCTCAACAGGATTTAAAGAATCCAATTTCCCAATGCAGGGAAGCAACTAACACTAAACATTGCATATAAATGATAAGATTTTATACTGAGTAATTAAGAACCACCTTCATTTACCTTTCACATTCTAATACTTTAAAATTAGGTTGGTTTTTTTTTTTTTTTTTTTCAGTTAGAGAAACCAGGAGTTAAGCAAAGTCAAATAACTAGTCCCAAATGCCCCAACTGTCATTGCCCCTGAGATTACAATCCAGAATTATCTGACTTTACAGTCAGTACTCTTATACACATGGATGTTTCTTTTAGGGGTTACTTTGACCATAACCTCTATGTAGAAGGAACATGGTTGTCCACCTACACAATGACCTTCTCAAAACAACCCGAGTAAGAGCAAACAAGCACAACAAAAATCTGGTTGTTCAAACTTTATCTTTTTCCGTACTGTAATCGAATCCATATGCAGCTGTCCTTCACTGCAACCCAGACTGCCCCTTGGGTCTCCAATTATTACTCAAGTTTAATTCCTCATGAACGTTCTTCACGTGTGATTCACAAGCCTTTAAACAATGAAATGTTTGTCAAAATCCCATTTTCTCTAATCAACTGTTTCACTACATAATGACTCTAACTCCTAACGTTTTTTTCTGCTAGACTTCTTTCAGATTTAGAGCTACAGTTACCATGTAACTTCTCTTGCTGTGCATTGCTTCTGCAATTAGCTTCAAATGGCTGCGTAAACTTATTTGGAACTCTAGTACATTTTATCAGGGCAAGTAAAATAACATGTTCTGATCATTTTATATAATCCTAGAAATAGCTACTTATATTACAGAGGTGTTTACTAAAGACTCAGAGAACTGATTATTTTCAATAATACACAAAGATTTGTCTTCCTGAACTAAGACTAAAGTGAGTCAAGTTTCAAATAAACTTGTATGAGTTTTCTATAATCCCAAATTTTAACAGAAACCACACAAGTATATAAAACAGCTTAATAAAGTCACATACTATACAATTACAATTTATTTCCACCACCACATCCAAACACGTTTTTACTGTAGATACCAGGTTCAAGGTCACCTAAGTGCTCTTTTCTCACAATTGCTTGTATACAAATTAAATCACTGACCTAAGACATGGTTAGAAAAATGCAATGGCAAATCTCAGGTCTATACTATGATCCTCATTAAAGCTTTATGTACTTCGTATACATTTCTCATGTATATGTTTTATTAAGTTGACAGATAAAAGTTAAAAGCCTGACCATTTTATATACAGTTTCTAAAACCTAGCTTTTGAAGAAAATGTCCCAAATCACTATTTAATTAATTACCACTTCTTTTAAAAGCTGCTGCCTTTGAAAAGGTTTACTCAAAACAACTCCCTAAACTATCACAATCAAATACTCAATAGCAAACATGTACTCACGTATCTAAATTAAAACTGGCCTTTCAGTCTAAACAGGATTCTTACAATACAAAAACTGAAACAAAACTGAGAATGCTGTAAATACAGAGATGGGTCAGCAAAATTCCACATCCACCAAATACTTTATATGACAGTCATTACACTGAGCACAATCCAAGGTAAAAAACAAACTCGGGTCATGTAGAATGTTTACGACTCTTTCTTTTTTTTAACTTTCTAAGGCGTTTCACTGATCTCAAGAAGTGATTACGTACAGCAGAACTGGTTAGTTACAGCTCTATAAACTACAGCGCTGTGGAGTATGACTGTAGGAATCTGTAGACCAAATCCTGTTTATGGAGGAAAAGAAAGGAATCCTGCACACAACCACTAACGCTTCGGCGAAATATTCTGCAATAAACACCAGTATGGTGACCGGTGAGCGAAGACATAGCGATCGTTAGGCGGACAGTTCTTAAAAACACAGCCCGGGCAGGCCCTGCTGAGAAGGTGTAAACAAACCCATCTCCACTGCAGAAGGTACACAATGAACCTGCGGCAGGGTGAGGAGGCGGTCTCTAGCCAAGTACAGACCCAGCGGGGCCCGGGAAAGGGAAGCGGCAGGGTCACACCGCAGAACCCAGACCCTTCGCAGCAATCACCGCCTCCCGATTCCCCGCCGGCTTCTCAAAGCTGCGGGGGACCCCCGAGGACTGCGCGGGCAGAGCAAAACGGTCACGCAGTCCACAAGAACCCGGCGGGTCCAGCATCTGCTCCGGGTGTGGGGTGGGGGGGAGCAGGATGTGGTCGCCCTTCCCTCAAACATCCTCCAGTCGCCTAAATAACAACGTCTACCTCTCCTCCCACACCCCCTCGTCCGCCCCCGGGACTCGAAGGCCCGGGAGCGGAGGGTGCGCGCAAACACGCTCCCGCGGGGATCGGGAGAGCCGGGTCGCGGGCTGCCCCCGGGTCCGCCCCGCGCTCCCGCGCTCCCGCAGCCGCCCGAGGCCCGGAGGGGGCTCGGCCCTCGCTGCCTCGCGGGGTCCCCGGCCCCCGGCCCCGCTCGCGCTCCCGCCTGCCCGGCGGCGCCCCGCGTTACCTCGGGTCAGGTCCAGCGGGACGTTCTCCTCGCCGCTGTCATTCCGCCCTGCGCGAAACAAACACACAAGCCCAGTCAGGAACCATCGCGGGCCGGCGGCGCCCCGACTCCGCCTCGCGTCCCCCCAGACCCAAGCCCCGGGGGAAGGCCGAGCGCCGCCGCGGCGCTCCCCGGGCGCGGGCAGCGACGGCGGCAGCGGGCTTTACCTCGTATTCGGAGGTTCTTGAGAGAGCGGCCGCGGCCGATCGCCGCCATATTGACGGGTTTCAGTCACAACACCGGAAACCTCGCCCAATCGCGCGAGAACCCCTTCCCCTCCCCGGCCGCCGCTCCCGTCCCTCCTTCCCCGCCCTCCGCCCCCTCCCCCCGCCCTCCGCCCCCTCCCCCCGCCCCTCGGCGCCGAGCCTCGTCGGCGCGGACCCGGCCGGGGCGGGCTGCGGCCGCACGCGGGGCGCGGGCGCGGCGGGAGGCGCGTTTCCCACGGGGGATCCCCATTGACGGGGACCCGGCTCGGCGCGCGCGGCGGAGCCCGGGCCGCGGGCGGCTGGCCACCTGCTGAGCCGCCCCGCGTGGCCGGGGAGCCCGCGCCCTTACTCATCGGCTAAAATTATTTTTTATGAAGGGTGGAGAGGGGCGGGGGCGCGCCGCGCACAGTTAGGAATGGCGCTCCGACCCGTACCCAGGACGGCCGTGCGCCGGGTGGACACGTAGCGAAGTTTGCTTTCCGCCCACGCTCGGGCCGTCGAGCTAAGCGGCTTCGCGCCTGATCTCGGGCTTAGCCGCTCTCGGCCGGGAGGCTGCCGGGGGCGGGCGGGGGTTGGCTCTGGGTCCGCCCGGCCTCGGCCGTGCGACCAGTGCAGAAGCGGGGCGTGCGGGGCGGTCGTCCCCGCGCGGGACTCTTCCCCGGCGCGTGCCAGCGCCGGGAGGCCCCGAGAGGGTTTCCTCTCCGCCCGGAGCCGGGGAGGAGGTTGGGCGCCTCGTCCTGGCTCGCTCTGACTCCTGCATCACTGGCTCACGCAGAGGTGGAGAGATGTTTTGTTTTTGTTGTTAAGGCGCACGGTTATGGGTTCTGCGGGTTTCTGGAAGCGGTGCTTTACGCACTCGTTTGGCCCTTCACCCGACAACTCTTTTAAACTAGATTACTTTAAGGGCAGGGTATTTTGTCCCCTCCAATTCCTCACCTCTCCATTCCAAAGTTAAAGGTTTTTGAAGGGGGGTGGGGGAGGTCTTGCCTTTAACCACTTCTCTTTTGCTACAAATGTCAAAACAAAGACAAGTATCTCTTGGAATAAACACCTTCAGCTCCTCTGAAGCTGAATGTAATGTTCTAATGAAAAAAAAAAAAAAAAAAAAAAAGCAAACCAAAACCTCTCTAGAAACACAAAGAAAAACACAGGAAATATTGGAGATACTCCCCTTGTTCATAATAGTGAACAGTTACAAACTTAAAAGCCGAAGGGTAGAAATTAAATAAATGTAGTAGCCATTTAAAGTGACTACGTTGATCCAGTATATTAACAGTTGGTGATACTAAGCTACTACAAAATTCATGTACTTGTAAATGTCTGAGTACATATAAAGTTCAAAAGACCCATTATAAAATACTTTTATAGACATGTATGTGGAAAACAATCCAAGGTGTGTATCTGAACGCTAACCACTATCTCCCTCCTGCACTTTCTGTTCTCGCTTGTCACCTGCACCTCTTAAGTGATAGTTGACCTATGACGATGGTAGAAGTAAAAAGGCTTTTAAAGAAAAGTAAAAACACTAGGAAAATAAAGGTGGATCCCTGAGTTCTTCGGGTGCCACCCCACGTCTACACATCCCTGGTCCCTCAGGATGAGGTCTGCATTCTGGCGTCTGCTCCTGCTATTGCAGAAAGATCTAAGGCTCCAATACAACTACGGCGCTTTGAAGAAATATTTCCTGACACTGTCAGTACAGCTTTGGTAAATAACAAACTTGCTTCCTTTTTTTTTTTTTATAGCTTTAACTCTCAGTGGAAGTCATTTGCTCTATTTCCTGCCTCAGATGATAACCACAAAGCTTGAGGTCTGGCCAGGACTTTAAAAAGTTTATCTTTCATCCTGCCACAAGTCACCATCAATAAATACGATAGAGTAGAAACCTGCCCATGAATTTTTTTTTTTACCAGATTTTCAAATGATCCTTTTGATGCTATTGTTTATCCTCACCTATTTAAATTCTTTCCTAAAATGTTTTAAGTTCCAGTCTTTCCTGAAAGTGAGTGCAACCGATGGACTTTGAATTAGGGAACTTCTGAACCTTTTATCATCATGACTGTGTGTTCTTATTTAAAGACCACTATTTACTTACTCCATCTCTTTGAGGAGGAGAAACACGTAGACACACACATACGCACATGCACACACACATAAGATTTTTAATCTAGCAATGATACTATTTCTTTCCTTCGGCTCCTATTTCAGCCATTTAGGTGAGCTAGGTTCTTCACATTTGCTCTTAAAGTGGATAGCTTCCTGATCAAAAGAACAAAGTCTTAATGTTTGCAATGACATTCAAATAGGAATGAGGAGTTTAGGTGAATTACAATAAGAAATACATTATACAATGATATGTTTGATTTTTAAACAATATCAATCATAATTGACCCTTATTTTTTTCTGTGATACTTGTTAAAAGTTTCCCTTGAGACTTGTTTTTCCCCCCTTGTTTGTTTTAACTCACCCCAAAGACTTACTCACTTTGTTTACTTCTTACTACTTCTGTAATTTTATTTCGACTCTAATCCAGCCGCTGTGAATATGAGTTCTTCCTCTTCTTAGTTCTCATTTCCCAGTTAGGTTTCATTTACTGTGTCAATGAATGGTTGTTTTTTTTTTTTTCCTAATATTAGTCATTGATAAAAAAATGTTCTGTTAGATGGAGTCCAAGACCACACCTCTGAATGACAGCTTACGTGGTTTTGAAGATGCCGTGACTTCATTGCTAGTCACTGTCTGGGTTCAGTTCTCTCTCCTATTACACACAGTTAACAATTCTAAAACTGTGTTTGATCTGTTTGAGGCACAGTTATAATGCTGAACAGAAACAAAAGCCTCCTTGCCAAACTCTTGGTTCCCTTTAATCTATCTGCTCTGCTCCATAGGCCATATGGAGAGAAAACCAACTGAAAACCACAGTTTGGCGAGACTGTCTTGGTAACTCCTCTTTGTTGCCAAGCCTCACATTTTATAGCTAGATAAAGGCTGTTAAAATGACCAGACCATGGAGACGGTGAGACCAGCGGTGCCTCGGTTCTCCGGGTGGACAGTGAAGATCCATCAGAACGAAGTTAGATCTCAGGAGAATTGAAGCACTTTGAGGCTTCCTTTTACATTTATTCTGACCAAAAATAATCATTTAAATTTTATTTTAAGTCCTTCTGTAAGGTATAAAGATCCCCCACAAAACAGTTTTAAATGAAGAATAAACCTATGTTAATGAAAGAGAAATATCTGTACATTCATAACGTCATCTGGAAGCATATACATTGTGATTTCTTCTTTTGGTTTTTGTTTTGTTGTTTGTTTGTTTTGTTTTTTGAGACAGGGTTTCAATGTATCCCTGGCTGTTCTGTAGCTCACTCTGTAGACCAGGCTGGCCTCGAACTCAGAGATCCTCCTGCCTCTGCCTCCCTGAGTGCTGGGATTACAGGCGTGTGCTGCCATGCCAACCTCACTGTGATTTCATTAGTGGTTGGGGGGTGGGGCGGTGGATAGAAATCTGACTGCTATTTTTCTTTGTTTTTTTTCACTTTATTTTAAAACAAATTTTTCCTTGGATAATCTCTTGTACGGTAAACCAGAGAACTTTTCTTGGCTATTATTTCAAGGTCAAATCACAAACATTTGTTTATAATACTATTTTGATAAGCACTGAACATGTCAAAATTGTTTTTTATCATTGTCATTAAAAAGAAAAACATTCATATACATATCACAATATATACATATGTACCTTTTTATTAAGTTATAAATAAAACAGATGAAATAAAAAATATTAAAACTTACTGCTTCACTAGTGGTAGAGATAATAGCAATTGGGTCAAAATATTTCTAATATTTTTCTATATTTCTTGTTGAACCTTGTCATACAGTGATTCAAAAGTCTGGTTCTAAAAGTGGAATTTAATAGAAACAAGATCTCACAACAATTAAAGCTAATAGCAGAGAACCATTCTATTGCCTACAGTTTTTAAACTCTAACCCCTGTTTTCCAGTTCCATCAGAACTTATATCAAGATTTTGAAGAAGTAAGTTCACCAATAAATGTCCATCTTTTTTTTGCTTTGACCAGTTTCCTCAGGAAACTAGAAGAGAGAACATTTAGAAAATTTCAGTGAAAAGTAACAACATGGTTTCAGAACAATTCATCTAAAAGACATTACCAGATAGGAAAATTCTATTTCTGTCATTTCTAAGAGTGAAATATAAAAAATTGTGACATATTTACATTTAATCGTTTTTAGAAAGAAAAAATCACAGCCTTTAACCCAAGTCTCTGTTGATAGTAATAATGTGCTCCGTTACTGTTACCACATTTGTCCAGAAGGGAAAGAGTAAATTTTAACAGTCTCATAGGTAGCATGCTTTGGGAAGCCACTAGCCATCACAGGAGAGCAAACTCCAAATGTTTGGTTGGCACAAAGTATTTTTATAGTCACTCCCCTTCTCATCTCAAACTGAAGAAACTAAACTGTAGTGAAAGTCTTGTTCTATAAAATGATCAGAGGCTAAGCCATCTCTGTACTTCCGTTTGAATCTTGTTCTTTTAAAATTTCATTTACAGGAAGTGCTTTATTGACTTCCATGGAGCATTGCTCTTATGAAGGAAGTTATCAGCTGATAAGGATACTTGTTCTTGGAAACATTTTTGCTTTGGTGACACGGGACTGAGAGGAGGAATTACTTAGATATTTTGATTCTGAAGAGAATTTCACCGACACCATAAGATGGCATGTTTTGAAGCACCTATGCTTCTTGCCAACTGCATGAAAAAAATTCCATAATTGCTATATATGTTCTGCCCTGGTTTACCAATGGAGCTGAACTTTAGCTTCATCAACAGATCTTTTGTTTGTGTGATTGTTTTACCTATTTTTTTTTTTAAACTGTAGCAGAAAGTACCATGTATTCAGGCTAGAAATTTTTTGTTTTGTTTTTGTTTTTTTCTGTTTGGAAAGTACTGAATTCAATATTGTGCAACTTGTAACATCACTAAAAATATATGGATAGTATACTCATAATTTGCTAATTTTTAAAAATATTTTACTAATTAGGTAGCTTTGTAGCATCATTGGCTAACATTTCATGGGACAATTTATATTTAAGAGTTGAGCAATAGTGGTTAGTGTGTGTAAATTCCTATTTCACATAATGGTAATAATTTCAGTCTTTAGACATTACCTCTAATTGCATCATCGTTTTTGTTTTCTTATAAGGAAGCTTTTAAAATGCTAAAATCAGAACCATCAGATCTGCCAGAGTCTGGAAGCTCTGTGTTTGCTTTCATTATTCTGTTACTTATATACATAGTTTCTTGATCTATATATGTGTTTTATGTAGCCCAGGCTGGCTTTGTATCTGCAGTCCTTCTTTCCCAGCGTCCTCAGTGCTGGGATTACGGGCATGGGTTACTGCATCTGGCTGTGTATGACTATTTAGACCATATACATTTTGTGAACAATGCTTTAATATCATTCTCCTTACATTCACTTAACTTGTTGTATAGGCATATGCTAAAATCGAAGGCTTCTCTGGGAATTCTTGTGATATGTAGAATTCCTAATTCTTCCCTCCACTGGGATACCTTATGCCGATGTAGCCTGCTCACCAAGTGTCAGGTAAACTGCAGAATACCACTCTTTCTTTCTTGGAGGAAGGAAGCTTAAAAACCTCTCAAAATTCCTCCACCCACACAAAACAGAACAAAGCAAAACATAAAACCAAAATAAGGGATTCAAGATACATGGCTCAGTGGTACAGTGCTTTCTAGGAAAACCAAAAGCCTGAGGTTGATCTCAGCAGGGAATAGGGGGCACAGTACACTAATCTCAGAATAAAGAGCAGTCACAAGATAGAAAAGAGGAAAAGTGGTGAATGGACGATCTAGAGAGTAAACACTGTTGGCTTTGGCGTCTCGGAGGTCAGACTAAAGTAATACACTGGGTAGAAGAGGCAGACTCTTCCTTGTGCTCAGAATTAGGAGACCGACCAAAGTGAACCCAGGTTGGTAGCGCCCCCTTGCCCTCCATCAGCGCAACTACAAGTTCTTTCGGGAGAAAATTCTGGCATGTACTGAAAACTTGAATCATCAAAATCGTGATCCGATAAAGAATAATTTATATTATGAAAACCACAGGGAAATTCCGCCACAGATATGAATCAGAAGACAAAACTGGAAAAACTCTATTATTTTTGGAAAAAAAAAATTACACTTAAAGTCGAGTGATAGTTGGCTTTAGGCAGTGACTATCAGAAACAATATAAAGAACTCATTGTACAATGAACTGGGTTTTTTTTTTTTTTTTTTGCTCCACCCATGATGGAGGAGTGAGCGTTGGACTTTCCTCCCCACAGCGCATAATTGTTGATCTAAAAAGAAAGGTAAAGCAACTGTTCTTAGGTTTGGACAATGCACACGTGATGCTGTGATCTTGAGATAAAAAAAACAAAGTACTCCACATTCTCTCTGTCTTCTGCCTGGGAATTTTTTTTGTTTTGTTTTGTTTTGTTTTGTTTTAACATAGCACAAAGTTGTAAAAACTAACACATCAGAAGTCTTTCTGGCTAGGAACTAAAATGACTGAGGTTGAGCTATATGAAACCTTTACATTTAATGAGCCGAGTACCAGGGCTGGGAAACCTCTACTGTGCAAGAGACTCAGAAATCTGCACGTGGAGTTTCTTGCTTAGCTACTTAAGTTTAGAATTTAACAGGCTTTGGGCAGGGCTCTGGGACACTTGGCATGGTTTACTATTATCTTTGTTTGATGGATTTTTACATCTAATGTCATGGCATGTTGTGGGGAGATGAGGTAAACTGCCATGTTCAAAGAAAGAATTTGTTCTAAGAAAAAAATGTTCAATGACTTATCTACATGGGAGGATATGGTTTGTTTTTTATTTCAATTTAATTTTTCTTAATTTTTTTTCAAGACAGGGTTTCTTTGTGTAGCCTTGGCTGTTCCAGAACTTGCTCTCCGTAGAACAGGCAGCCCTTAAACTCATCCTCTCCCTCCTGAGTGCTGGGATTAAAGGTGCGCACCACGATCATCTGACATTTTAATTTAATTTTTCTATGTGTGTTTGCATGTATATGTCTGTGTGAGTGTGTGCACTTATAATTGGGCAGCAAGTGCTGTTAAGAGCCACCTCTCCAGCCCTCTAATTTCATTTTAAATGTAGACTAGTGCTTACTGGAGATTAGGAAGGAAGATCGAGAGAAGCAGGGTCTGCCCAGTGCATGTAGTGTGCCTGTGTTGAATTACTACAGTGGCCTTATCTATATTTACAAGTAACTCATGTTTGTAAACACGTAAACAGAAAGAGATAGATACACTGTGAAACCCCAATCAAATGAAGGCTGACATGACTGTGTTAATATCAGACAGGATTCAGAAGGACAATAGTGCGGGACATAGAGAAGTGGTATGTTAATAAGATGATCAGTTCACTACTGAGTGAAGTTAAGCCAGTCTTAACGTATGTGCAATAACAAAAGTTTCCAAATCACAAAATAATAAAACTGCAAAGAAGTAAGGACAAATATTTAATATGGTTGAAAACATCAACTTCTTTTTGTCAGTAATTCATAAAAAGAATCTTAAAAATCAGTCAAAGTGCGATAGTGTCAATGAAAAAAAAATGGCCTCTATAGAGTCATATGTTTGAAGGCTTGGTCCCAACTTGGTGGAACTATTTGAGAAGGTTTAGGGGGTGTGGTCTTAGCAGAGGAGGTGTGTCCCAGGGGCAGACATTGAGGTTTCAAAGCCCGTTGCTCTCTTCCTTCTTCCTGCACGTTCCAGATGTAAGCTGTCCGCTGTTCCTGCCTCCAAGCCTGCAGTCTACAGTCATGGACTCTAACCCTCTGGAACTGTAAAACTGTAAATGTTTTCTTTTATAAGTTGCCTTTGTCAAGGTGCTCTATCACAGCAATAGAAAAGTAACTATTACCCAGGACATAGAAAACATTAACAACATCATCAACCACATTACTAAATGACATTCAGAGGGCAGTTTGGCAGAGAATGACCGCACATTCCTTTCAAACACACATACATTTTACTCTAAGGTAGAGAGTAAGCTGGACTATAAAACAAACTAACAAATTAAAATAATAAGAAGCACGTATGTATGCCCTATAATAACAAAATTGAATTAGCAATCAAAATTAGTTTTAAAGCCTGACAAATTTCCAGATATTAGAAATTAAATAGCAACCAGCACTCAAATAACGCATAAAATAGAAACCAATGGGCAGACTAGAGCATATTTGGAATTAAATATAAATAAAAACATAGCAGACCAAAGCTGATGGAATGGCTCTAAGCATTATATAATTAACTCAGTGCTTTTTCTTTTTAAAAGAAGAAAGGTCTAAAATCAACGGTTTATGGTTCTGTCTTAGTGAAAGAACAGAAAACTGAATCAAAACCAAGCAGAAGAAAGTTAATAATAAAAGTAAGTGCATAAATTGAGAAGAAGAAAAAGAAAAAAAAAAAAAAAAAAACAGTGGCAAACAGTAAAATCAAAATCTGTTTCCCTAGGGCTGGAGAGACGGTTCCACTTGTAGGAGCCCTGCACTGTGCCACACCCACAGCGGCTACCCCACTGCTTCCCGGAAGCCCAGCTCCACAGGGACCTGACAATTGGAGGCTCCAGAGGTGCCTGCCCTCACAGGCTTATCCCCATTCGGCCCACTCACAAATTAAAAAACAAACAAACAAACAAAAACAAAAACAAAAAAAAACTTTCTGGGAAAAAAACCCCTAAAATTGATAAATCTCGTCAGACTGATAAAGAAAATAGAGAAGTTACCAATTAAAAACTACAGGAATGAAACAAGAGGTATTATAACATAATAAATACTAAAAGCAAGGAAGGAAATATTAATTTCATGCCAGTGATTTTGACTATATTAAATGAGTCAATTCATTGAAAGACAGAAAATGCTAAAGCTTGCTTTCAGGATCAAACGACTCTCATATCACATCAAGAAAAAGGTCCTACAACAGCAAGCACAGTGCAGAGGAAAAACAAATTTAGAGACATCGCAATTTCTGATTTCAAGACTTATTTAAAGCTACCAGACAATTTTAGAGAACGAAAAGGCATATAAAATTATTAGCATGGAAATAAAAAACTCAAAAAATTATAAGCTTTGATGAATATGATGAAGCAATCCATTCTAAAGAGAACAAACAGCCTTATCAACAAGCGGTGCTGGCTTGACTGGATTTTCACCCATAATTAATGGATCTTGATCTATACCTCAAAGCTTACACAAAGACTCAGTCAAAATGGATCATAAACCTAAAGCTGGGAATGTCCATAAGGAAACATTAGAAAAAATCTTCATGATGTTGCATATGATAAGCATTTCTGAGACAGGATATCAGAAGAATGATCAGTACAGGAAGAAAATGAAAAACTGAGTGATTTTATCAGTAGGCAGAATATCCCTAGGAAGGACACTGCTGTAATAAAAGAAGTAGCCAAAGACCTATAGAAAATATCGAGGTCCTTTGTGGTGTGTCTCCTTTGTAGTACTGGAGATTGAGCCTGGAGCATCACATGATTGAGCTATATTCCCAGCCTGGGAAAATATTTTTAATCATATGTTTGATAAAGTACTTGTATACAAGATAACTAGAGAATGCTTAATACTTAACTGTTTAAAAAAGAAAAAATCTATAGAAAATAAGTACACCAGCAATTAGACAATAAAATGAGTTAATTGAAAAATGCTCATTAAAGCGCCCTAAGCTACCACTACATGCGTAATACAATGATTTAAGTAATGGTGACTGTGTGGAGTAGCTAGAAGTCTCTTGCGTCATTAGTTGGATAGGGACATAAAATGATCTGGTGACTTTGGAAATCAGTTGGTTAGTTTCTTGTAGTTACACATTTTTTACATAAAATCAGGCAACACTGTGCCTAGATGTTTGCCCAAGTGAAACCATAGCTTAACTTTCAACAAAAATTCTCAGTGTGGATGTCTACAATGGCTTTATTTGTAATTGCCAAATAAGCCAACAAAACCTAGAAATAGCCCAATAATCATCCTTTGGCGAATAGATAATGTTCAATTGAAAACTATTCATCATTAGAGAGGATTGCATTAGCAAATCATAAATCAATATGGACAAATTTCAAATACATTCTTCTAAGTGAAATAATTGATATCTAGTTATAATTTTATTTATTTGACATTCTGGGAACGTAGGGCTAGCCATTGGGAAGAGGAACCAATTACAGCACGACATCTATTTTAAGAGAAATGAAATGCTCTGGGTTTTGTTCACAGGGTGGTTCTAGGACTGCGTTTGTTACATTTACAGAGCTGCATGTTAGAATTCTTCTCAATGTAAGTTGTATAAGTAAAAAATTAGAAATAACAAAAATCATTAATGCAAAGAATGAAAAGAGATGGTGTGAAGTATGGGAACACTGAGCATGTATTAACAAGGAAAATACTAAGAGCAAAGAAAATGCAGAGCTAGATGAGATGAGTCATCTAGCAATCCCAGAACTTTTGATGCTATGCAGGATACTATACCTTCAGTCCAAAGGCAGGCTAGGTTACCGAGAAAAAAGACAAATATAACAAACAAAATGTGATACCTTAAGAGACTACATGTTACGTTTGCTTAGACATATGAAAGACAATTTAATAAACATGGGAAGAGTAATATAAGCCAATCAGGATAACTATAATGAAATACTATACCTAGTACCTTAAAGTGAAATTACAGATCATCAAAGATCTTAGAGAAGTTGAAAGAAGAGATAAAGAACCCACAGAATGTACAATTAGAATCATTGTAGTTTTCTCAGAAGAAAAAAGAAGAGTGAGGAGACAAAGGGAAAATACCTTTAAATGTTAAACAAAACAACCACCACTCACATCTTTGAGGCCCATGATATGATTGTCAAGGACTTGCTGTACAAACCTGGGGGCCTTAGTTCAGTTACCAGAACCTACATGTGGGTGAAGGAGAGAGCCAACAACACACAGATGTGCTCTGACACCCCGCTCCATGCATGGTTCATGTACCCACACATGTATTGTCCTCACAGGAACACACCCACATAACACAATGATGACTAAAGGATTATATAAAAAAATCCATTCTTGGGAAAATAAACATCTAAATAATTAAAAGATAGGGTTGCTGCCACCATGGTACTCAGCAAATAAAATTTAAAGAAGAAAAGATCTTTGGACGGACAGCACAAAATACAAGCAAGAAAGACCAGCAAAGACACTGATTAAAAAAACATGTTGGGAAATTTAGACACACAGTTTTTGCTTAGTATTTTTTAATTTTAGAAATTAAAAGAACAGAAATGCAATTCCAGACAATCATAGCATCTTAGTTACTTTTCTGTTGCTGTGAAAGACACCTGACCAAGACAACTTTTTTTTAAAAAAGCATCTACTAGGCACATGGTTATGGTTTCAGAGGGTCCATGACTGCCATGGTGGAAAACATGGCAGCAGACAGGCAGGCACTGGAGCAGAAGGAGGATTACATGTTAAGACAACAACCACAATACAGACAGAGCTAACGGGGAAACTTTGAAACCTCCAAGCCCACCGCCAACGACATACCTCTTTCAATGAGCCACACCTCTAAATCCTTCCCCAGCTGTTCCACCAATTTCAGACCAAACAAACACATATATTAGCCTATGGTGTGTGTGTGTTTTGGGGGAACATTCTCACTCAAAACACTACACTGTACCTTATATACGAGTCAGTAATCATAGTTATGTTCTTTCATTGTTTTGAGGGAAGGGTTAGATAGCTGATCAACCTCAGATTTTGTGAAACAGGAAGAGAAAAATACAAGCAGCAACAGAAGAAATAGCGTGTAGAATTTGCCTATGAGTAAGGGGAGAGTAGGATGAATTCCACTAATGGAGAAATAAACCAATCTCCAGGATAATATAAGATGAGAGTGAAAAGCAGGGGAAGAGAACTCATGAACAGGAGCCCCAACGTGAGCATGGTACATGTACTCCACTATCTTCCTCCTCCCACTTAAGCTCTCTCCTTACTCTCTCAAATTCCCTATATAGCTAAGGATGGCCTTGAACTCCTGAGGCTTCTTGCCTCCATCTCCAAGTGCTCAAGGTATGGTATACCTGCCTTTGGTTTCTTGTTTCCAGTGAAGCAGTGAGCAGGCTTCCCTGTTAATCTCCTTTTGTTCAAAGACTCATAGTAGTGAATCGTACTTAAATATTTCAGACCCGGTCCTCAATTTGTATCATCTTAATGAGATCTGTAGTAATTTCTCATCTCAAATGCAAATGAGCTCCAATAGCCAATAACCTGGCAATAACAGATGTTTCCCTTTTATCTTAAGTTTATGTGACACTGTATTTACCAGCCTTTTGTTGTTGTTGTTTTTGGTTCTGTTTGTTTGTTTTTTTGAGACAGGGTTTCTCTGTGTAATAACCCTGCTTGTTCTGGACTCACTTTGTAGACCAGGCTGGCCTTGAACTCACAGAGATCCACCTGCCTCTGCCTCATGAGTGCTGGGACTAAAGGTGTGCACCACCACACCTGGCTTACTAGCCTTTCTTGCATATGAATGTGATCAACTGTGTTCTGATCACTGGGGTACTTAAGAACCGTGGTTGTCTGAAACTTCCAGAATTATGCATAAAATGAGGGGTGAATGCTCACATTCATCCCTCTTCCCTCTGGATGGAATCTGTACTGTAAAGAATCCTATGGAATTGGAGTTATGTGCCAGGCCCCCAGCAATGCTTTGTGATGACACATGTGAAAAGAAGTTCACTAGGAAAGTTTGCTAAAAGCTCAGTCTCCAAGATTTCTTTATTAAGGACTATTTCTATTTGTCCTTGGTGTACCAAAATTCCAAACCTCCAGAGGGTAACAAATGCCCATGAATCATATTGCTCATACAGTGGATGTGGGCATAGTAAGTGATGCTTATCTGTTTTGGAAAAGTGTTCTACAACTCTCTCTAAATCAAAACCCCAGTACCAGCCCCAAGCCACCTTCCCCACCAGCACATAGTGCTCTCAGGCCTATTCATGGAACTCTTTTCTATACACAGCCTTTACTGGTGTTTTATTGCCAAACCTAGAGCAGTTGTGGTGCTAAGAAAAAGTGATAGGATGCTGCAGTCACTAATCTTCTCACAGCTGCGGTGAATATATCCCAACCAAAGCAAGTTAGGAAGGAAGGCTTTTTTTTTTTTTTTTCTCACAGTTCAAAGGCAGAAGGCAGGGGGTGGTGGCAGTACTGGAGCTGGAGTCAGGTGGTCACTTCTCACCTGCAGTTGAGGAACAGGTCAGCCCTTGCCTCTGTCAGTTCCCCCTCTCCATTGCATTCCATCCAGGAACCAGTTCATGAAACTGCCTACACCTATCGTGTGCTTTCTCACTTAAATGAATCCAATCTAGAAACTCCTTCCCAGGCACACCCACAGGCTCATAGGTGCACAGTCTCTCAGAGAAGCTCCATTCCACCACACTGATTCTGAGTTCGTGGAAATTTAAGGTTAACCGTTGAAGTTGCTCAGATGACTAATGTCATCTTTACAGTGACATCTTTACCAGTCTTTACAGGGGTGGTTATATACCTGTTTAGTTTCCACCATTGGCTGGATGCCACCATTTCTCCTGAAGGTTATAAAATGTACATCATATTCAGGAGGAGACATACTTTCTTATATCTTCTTGTCTGCCCACAAGGATAGAAGACAGAATTTAGAGTTATTGGGAGAAAGGTTGAGGCAACAGAATCTGTAGCTGCCCTTCTCATCTCAGTGTCTGATTAAAATCAACTCTTTGCAGGGCACAGTGGTGTGTTGGTAAGCCACACACATCATGAGTTTAGTGTACTGTGGGTTGAATGAAAATAGCACAATTAGGAGGTGTGGCCTTGTTGGAGGAAGTGTGTCACCTGAGGTGGGCTTTGAGGTTTCAAAAGCTCAACCTTATCACAGTGGTTCACTCTTCCTCCCTGTTGCTCCGGGATACAGGTGTAGAACTCTCAGCCCCTCTCCAGCACCATGTCTGCCTGCACCTTGCCATGATGATAGCAGGCTAAACCTCTGAACTGTAAGCCACCCTCAATGAAGTGATTTCCTTTGTAAGAGTTGCCGTGTTCATAGTGTCTCTTCACAATAATAGACACCCAAACAGGAGGGTGGGGCTAAGTCATCAAAAAATGTCTGGCTCAGTTTTGCTCTAGTAATATTATGAGAAGTAATGCCACTTTGACAGTACCAAGATGGGTGCTGTTTCCAGGTGAAGGTTTCTGTGTGGTTCTTATCTCCTTTTCTTTTTGAACTGAGGTGGTCAGATTTGGTGACAAGTGCCTTTATCTGCTGGACCAACCATTTCCGTTTATTTTGTTGTTTGTGCTGTTGCTTCTCATCATCTTGAAGGAAAGAAATCAGCAGAGACACAGACACCTTAAACAGAAGTTTATTTAACAAAGCAAAGGATAGAACACTCCACTCCAGAGGGAGATCTGAGAAGGTTCACTCAGGTGTGGGAATGGAGGGAGGGAGCTAGCAGCTCACAGTGTATCCTGATATAGATTTTAAATACGTTTTATGAATATTTATGAGCTTAGTATAATATTCATAAGGGAAATGACGCTTTTCTCTTCTCACACCATAGCACACCAGAACTCTTTTAGGGTATTTATTTCCATGATCCTCTTAAAAAGTCTATGCGGCTAGGGGAGAGTGTTAACCATGGTGTAAATATTATAATGCAGTCAATGTTTTTTGAAAATGAGACTGTGCAGGTGTGGCTGTTAGGGACATTCTTCAGGACCTTCGTTTCTGATATAATGCGAAGAGCCTAAAAGCTGCTTCAAGGAGTTAAATGACAAAAGCACAGTCTGATGATCAGAAAACACAGGGGCCAGGCTACAGCTGCAGTTTCTGTAGATATTTTGTACCAAGTTCCTTGCCTACCTAACTCATCTAATATTATGGAATAAGCTCTAAAATACCTTTTTTTAAAAAAAAATATGAGGGCTATTTAAAATTTTTTCAAGTCTTGAAGTGAAAAAACAAACAAGTTCTTTGATGAATATAAAGCTCACAGCTCACAATTTGCCATATTCTTGTGGTAGAGTCCTGCCCTTTTAAAAAATGTCTTTCATAAATAATTGCTTTTGTTGCCTTACAATTTTTACTCCTGGTGGGGCTTGATTTGTTTGAAAATTGCCCTTCATTTTATTTCCTTGGAAAATAAAAGTCAGTTTAAAAAATATTTTTGAAGTGACATTGTTGCTTTAAAAAAGGTCCATAAATATTAACTAATTCCATGAAAACAGATCTAAAAGTATCAAAACAATGAGTGTAAGAAGTCCAGGCTTGGATCTTATTCTAAACTGTGATGATTAGTTCTATATGGACAGATAGACCATGATGAACGCTCATGGCCTTATCAGAGTTGCATGTTAAACACCTTGTAAGATAAGCTCCCAGAAGGAGCCATTCAGGCTTCCAAGCTGTGTTTTTTGGTGTGAAGGTTATCTAAAAAACTTTCTGCCATTAAAACCAAACTCAAACCAAAACAAAAAAACAACAAAACCCTAAACATTCAGGATAAGAGACAATCTTACTTACATTTCTACTGCTGTGAAGAGGCACCATGACCAAGACAACTTAGAAGAAAAGATTTAATTGAGGCTCACACTTTCAGAAGGGTAGAGTCCATGACAATCATGGCGGAAAGCACAGTCCTGGAACAGCAGCTGAGAGCTTACATTTGATCTATAGCATGAAAGAGATAGGGAGAGAAGAGGAGAAGGAAGAGGAGAAACAGAAAGAGAGAGCTTATTGTTAATAGTGTGGGCTTTTGAAACCTACAAGCCCAACCCCAGTGACACACTTCCTTTAATAAGGCCATGCTTCCCTAATCTTGCCCAAACAGTTCCATCAACTAGGGACCAAGCATTCAAGCATATGATCCTATAGAAGCTATTTATTAAAACAACCACAGGGTCCATAAGCTTTTCTTTTAAAGGCATAACTGATCTCACAAAAGGCAGGGGGGAGGGGAGCAGAGTTTGGAATCCTCCGGGGCCAAAGGTAATAAAGCTGGAAAGTAGAATGGTTAGTTGCAGCTCACTTGATTTCTCAAGGTCATTGGACAATACTCATCTCCCTGACACTTCCGTAGGATTTTGCTTATAGAGGAATTTTAATTCAGAACATGGCTGATCTGGCAAGAGATGATATCACACAACCTGCTAGGTTTGTGTGACCCAGCTGGAATACAAACATGCCTTTAATTCAGGAGACAGAGCCAAGCAGGTCTGAGTTCAAGGCCAGCCTGGTATAGAGCAAGCTCCAGGTAAAGAAAAGCTTAGATCCAAGTATGGTGGTACATGCCTTTAATCCTAAACAATGTCAGTAAAGATAGTTTGTAGAAGGAAGCATCCATGTTTGAAAGTGATGCCTAACTGAGTGGCAGAACAGGTGACAAATCAAAGAAAGACTTGACAGAATACAGTTTTCCCAGTTCTGTCGAGTAGAGGAAAGGGAAGTTACTTACAGGACAATGCAGAGAGAGAGGAGAAGCAGTTTTACTGGAACAGTAATAGAGACAGGTTGCAAAGAGAGAACTCAGGTGAAGACCAAATGAACCAGAAGGAGCCAATAGATGAGAGCAGGTTGCTGGAGTTAGTTTGAGGCCAAGCAGAGTAACTCAATGGCCAAAAAAGCAGCCAGACTGCATAAGTTATCTGGGAGAAGAGTTTGAGCCAAAACAGCTGGATTGAACAAGTCTGCCCAGAGCTCAGTAAGAACAGGAAAGAGTGAGCTTATTAAACAGTAAGTCTCAGAAGATGAAAACATTCTAGGCATGGATTAGATTGTACTGAGGCCAGAAGCTTCCAGGACTAGGCCTAGGTTAGCAGAAGAAGGCAATAAGTCTCCAATACAATTGCCCTTTACACTTGCTACTGTTTATTTGTTTGGTTCTCTCACTCTCTCTTTTTGTAACTGTGTTATGTTTTGAGATAGGCTTTTGCCACATTGCCTCGGCTGCCATGTTGCCTGTTTCTGAGCTTGAACGGCCCCCTTGCCTCAGCTTAAGTAGCTGGCACAGTAAGCACTTCCCCTCCACACTCAGCTTTTGCATTTTGCTGTTTGCTTGCTTTTGCTTGTGTGTGCATTTTTTTTATTACTTTATGGTTTGCTTTTGGACCTTTTGTTTCTTAAGTTAGGGTTTTACTAGGTATCTGAGGTTGGCCTCAAACTCTTAATTCTCCTGCCTCAGCCTTATGAGTGCAGAAATTACAAAACCACATGCTGTTGAGGCTTGTGTCTTTTTTTTTTTTTAAATTTTATTTTTTTCTTATCAGTTACATTTTATTAACTCTGTATCCCAGCTGTGTCCCAATCCCTCATTCCCTCCCAGTCCCTCCCTCCCTCCCTCCTCTCCACCGTGCCCCTTTCCAAGTCCACTGATAGGGGGGGACCTCCTCCCCATTCATCTGATCCTGTTTTATCAGATATCTTCAGGACTGGCTGCAAAGCTCTCCTCTGTGGCCTAACAGGACTGCTCCTTCCTTGGGGGGTGGGGAGGCCAAAGAGCCAGTCATTGAGTTCCTGTTAGAAATAGTCCTTGTTCCCCTCACTATGGGAAACCAATTGGTTACTGAGCTACCACAGGCTACATCTGAGCAGAGGTTCTAGGTTATATCCATACATGGTCCTTGGTTGAATGTCAGTCTCAGAAAAGACCCTGTGCCCAGATATCTTTGGTCCTTGTGGAGCTCCTATCCTTTCCCCATCAGACTAACTCCCCTTCTTTCTTATGATTCCCTGTACTCTGCCAAAGGTTTGGTCATGAGTCTTTGCTTTGAAAACACTGCTAATTAGAGTCTTTCAAATGCGCTCAGTAGACTCCTGTCATACGTTCAATGCACATCCCATCTGTCTTTCTAAACGTGGATTGATCATCTTACCCCATGTCTGCTCTCTTGATTATCTTTTTTAGGTGTACAGATTTCATTATGTTTATCACATCTTATAGGTCTATATAAGTGAGTATATAAAATGACTGCCTACAGATTGGGAAAGAATCTTCACTAACCCTTTATCTGACAGAGGACTAATATCGAGTATATACAAAGAACTACAGAAGCTGAAAAGCAGCAAACCAAGTAATCCAATTAAAAAATGGGGAGCAGAGTTAAACAGAGAATTCTCGACAGAGGAATATCGAATGGCAGAGAAACACTTAAAGAAATGCTCATCCTCATTAGCCATCAGGGAAATGCAAATCAAAACGACCCTGAGATATCACCTTACACCCATCAGAATGGCCAAGATGAAAAACTCAAGGGACAACACATGCTGGAGAGGTTGTGGAGAAAGGGGAACCCTCCTCCACTGCTGGTGGGAATGTAAACTTGTACAACCACTCTGGAAATCTATCTGGCACTTTCTAAGACAATTAGGAATAGTGCTTCCTCAAGACCCAGCTATACCACTGCTAGGTATATACCCAAAGTTTGCTCAAGTACACAAAAGGGATATTTGCTCAACCATGTTTATAGCAGCTTTATTTGTAATAGCCAGAAGCTGGAAACAACCCAGATGTCCATCAACGGAGGAATGGGTACAGAAATTGTGGTATTTTTACACAATGGAATACTACTCAGCAATCAAAAAGGAGGAAATCATGAAATTTGCAGGCAAATGGTGGGATCTAGAAAAGATCATCCTGAGTGAAATATCCCAGAAGGAGAGAGGCTTGTGTCTTAAGAGTAATTCGAGAAACAGGATTTGGGGCCTATGCAAGGGTGAATGAAGTGTTCAATTGAGAGTGCTCCCGAAACTGACTCAGTCCAAATTTTTGTTACTGAGGTGATGTTGCAGCTGAAATTATTAGGGATGCTGACAGGATCTAGCCAAGCCAGGTGATGTGGAGAAGGATGGCTGTAGCGTCTGGTCCATAAAACACACACTTTTAGGCCTGGTTTTATTCTGAGGGAATCACTATCCTTGCAGAAATTTGCAGATCTATTCCTGGCAATTATCCTTGTCCTCCCCCTGATGTCCCTAGCAGGGGAACTCATGCCTCGGTGGCTGCATGATTTGGCTTCTAAGTCTGTTGTACCTGCAGATGTTCAGGAGCTGTATTTTGAGTCCAAAGGAGCAACACAGCTGAGTGATCAATGGGAACTGAGGTTGGAGAGAAGAACCTCTACCAGCTGGTGGCTGAGATGGAGTAAAGACCCAGCTCCCTGAGCTCAGCCTGCTATAGTCAGTGCTGTTGTTGCTCCAGGAGGAAGCTGATGCTGAGTGGCAGCTGAACTCATGTTTTTGGTCAACTTTCCCCCGTGTCCCCCATTTCCTGATCCTTGGAAATTGTTCCTGAGAGCACTCTCTCAAGCAGTCAGTCACACAATTAATTAATTAACTCTGCTTCTATGGTATGGTATGGTTTGAGTGTTGCCCTCCAAATTCTGATGCAGAACTAGAATCCTAAATGGGATGGCTTTTGGAGATGGGGGCCTTTGGGAGGTGACTAGGTCATGAAGGTAGAAGCTTGACAAAGGGGATTAGAGCCTTTATGAGAAGTAGTCAGAGAAATAGAGAGAGAGAGAGAGAGAGTAATTTATGGTACACATAATAGTCTTATGGTGTTTTATCATAGCAATTTGAACTAAGATACTGACTAATTGCTTACCACTGATCGTTATATTGTTATATTGACCAGATGTAAAATCCCTCTCTATGTGAGGGAATGAATTAGCTGAGGTGGGATGATGGACCCTAAATTTGGCATCATTCCTTGGGCTGGGCTCTCAGACTGAATAAAAAAGGAGAGAAAGTGAACTTTCTGCTTCTTGATTACAGCTGTTGAACAAGGACCCTCTCAGGAACTGGACTAAGGTTCACTCATTATATTCTGCTAAAGAATTCGATTTAATTCTTTGCATTTCTTCAGAACTTGAGTAAGGCTGAATTTAAAAGGAATAGGCTATTTAGTTTGGCAGGGATAATTTTAGGAGACAATAGCATTCATCTGCTCTTGGTCATGGATTCAGTGTGAACAACAACTAACTATTGCATGCCACTGTGCCATGACTGTCTTATCATGACAGATTACACCCTCAAACTGTGAGTCTGTAACAGGCCCCCACAGCAGAGCATAACTGACTCCACGATAGAAGTTCCATTCAGGCCATAAAATTCAACACATAGACAGCACCACCCATGAAAACGAAAACAAAGACCTAATCCATCAACGTTTCTAGTTCTGAAAAAGTGTCTAAATGTACCAACCTTGCTTTTTGGCTTTTATAGTTCCATTTCTGGATAATTGTTTTTGTTAGCTTAAGTATGTCAACCCACAACATGGTTTTTGTGCTTAAGAGCTCACCCCGAGAAAGGTGCTAACACTGATCCTGAACATTCAGTGTATCTGCACACCTCCTGTAGGGATTTTCTATTGGCTTAAACTCATGTCTGAGCAGTCTTCTCCGGTGAACACCCCACAACAAGTCTAAATACATCTTTTTTTTTTTTCCCCTTAAATTACTCTCCTTGGATATTTTTTCTTTTCCTTTTTTTTTTTTTCAATTTGTTTAGGTTATTTTTATTCTTTTGTTTGTTTGTTTTTCAAAAATTTCTGTGTAGCTTGGCTGTCCTAGAACTTGCTCTGCTCACACACTAGAATTTATAGACCAGATGACCTTGAAATCAGAGGTCCACCTACCTCTGCCTCCTGAGTGCTAGGATTAAAGGCGTGCACCAGCACTGCCTGGCCTGTTAGATTTTTTTTTTTTTTTCTGTCACAACAAGAAAAATAACCAACACATCTCAAGATTTCTTCCTAATGTCTATTTCTCCAAAGAAAAGATAATTTTTTCCTGTTGTTTCTCTTCTAAATGGATGTACAACAAGCTTTCTGTGCCTATTGTTACTGTGTGGTCTGGTTTTCTGGCAATGCATATTTATTTATATCTTGGAGGTTAGGTAACCACTACAGTTTAGCACATCTCTTTGAGATTGTTACATATTAAAAATGAGAGAACTCTGGTCCCCTGAGGTGTGTAGGAGGCAACAGGATTTTAGTGCCTCACTTAACATAGCTGCTCCCACTTAGGGCGAGGCTCAGCAAGTGCATTGTATTCACCGAACTATTATAACTGAATCCCATCCTAACTTTAGAAAGGGTTGCTTTAAGAAGTGCTGTTAGGGACATGATAGAGCAATGCTTCCAAACTGATTACATATGTAAGATCAGTTGGTTAAAAAAGATGATGTGGCTTACATGTCTAAATAAAACTTGCTAACTTAACTGAAAGTGTTTGAAAAAATAACACAATGTCTCAAAGTCCTATTTCCAGGAACTGAGGTGAATGAGTTGATACTGGTGTCATAGAACGTGTCTTTTTTGTTGAGAACCTGCCCGTTAGCTTCTGAGTATATGTTCAGGGGAGCATGTCTGAACTCACAGAGACACTGTCTCTCAGTTCCTAGCTATACTGCAACTCAGTATATAAACCCGGCTGGCCCTAAACTCACAGAGATTCACCTCTGCCTCTGCCTCTGCCTCTGCCTCTGCCTCTGCCTCTGCCTCT
>NW_026585987.1:9007418-9064949 GCF_907164565.1 Psammomys obesus
CTCTGCCTCTGCCTCTGCCTCTGCCTCTGCCTCTGCCTCTGCCTCTGAGCAATGGGATTAAAGGCTTGTGAATTCTATTTGGTTTTAAATCACAGTATTTGCAATGTCTTGGACATTGAAGAATGTGAGCACACTAAATGTACTTTCTAAAACAGATTTTCTTATTTTTAATTGTGTGTGTATGTGTGTGTGTGTGTGTGTGTGCATGTGAGTTCAGATACTGAGAAAGGCCAGAAGGTGTCAGGTCCCACAGAACTGGAGTTACAGATGCTTGAAGCTGAAGTTGAGCCCTTGGCAAAAACAGTAAGTGCTTGTTACCACTGAGCCATCATCACAGTTCCCACACTTTTACTTTTTAATGCCCATTTGTCTATAAGGTATTCTTTAATTACTTCTGGCATGACTATAAAGCATGGATATCTAGAATCTAGAAAAACTTGGTGACATGGGAGACTCATAAGCCATTGGAATTGAGTCATGTATCCTTAGGGTTTAGGTGGAGAACAAATGGTTAACCGAGAAGTCAAAGGAAACAACAAAGGGCTTGTTTACAAATGTGGAGGCAGTGAATGGAAACTACCAAATAAAGAGAAATCTCCTGCAGCTGACACTGGGTGTGCCTTCAATCCTGAAGGAGCCAGGTGAGAGGGAAGGGATGCAATCAGAGAGCCAGTACTATGTGGAAAGGTCTGTCTGAGAGAGTTGGAACTTCAGGGAGGTGAGGGCACAACCATCTACGGTGACTCCCCCAGAACGGTTCTGAAGAAACCTTCCTCTCTGTAGCTCTGTAGCTGTTGCCTGGGGGCCACATGAAACTGGAAGCTAGAAGTCATGTGATCCTCTGGAGGGAGCTGATAAAGGTTAGGCTCAAAGGGCACAGTACAGCAGCAAGAAGGCTGGAATGGGGCATCTGGAGAGCTGAAAGGAAAATATCTATCACAACTAGCAACTTACTCCTGTGCCCAGGGTTTATGTTCTGTAGTTTGCCACAGTCCCCACTGTTCTCTACCACACCCAGACCAGAAGCTGAATACCAAGCTGCCATTGTGGCATCATAAACACCAGTGGCTTTCATCAGATACAATCATTTATTCATTGACAGATCTACCCAAAGTGAGCAGAGGATATAGGAGGACCAACTTATTGAGAAAAAAGGAGGAAGAATATGTAGGAGAAATACATTTTTGAGCTTAATATGCAAACAAAATACATTCTGGTTTTCTTTTAAAACTAATTTGGGGACCGGAACAAAGGCTCAGTAGTTAAGAGTACTTGCTGCTCCTGCAGATGACCCAAGCTTGGTTCCTACACCTACCCTGAGTGGTAGAATCATACCCTATAATTCTGCCTATAATCCAGCTCCATGGGGATCAAGCATCTCTGGCCTGCTCATACACCTGAACCCATGTACACATATGTCCATACCTCATATATCCACACTTTTAAAATTAGGAATTTTGTTACAATTAACTTTAACTCTAAGCATATAATTTCATATTTTAGAAATAAAAGATCTTGAGACCTCTTGCCAGGCGCAGAATCTTGTTGAAGGTTGTACAACTTATGCTGACAGCCAGCTACTGTCACTACCAAGTCGGCTGCGGTTGTACTCATCTTTCACAAGACTATGCCTCCCCTGGGGTGAGGAGCCTCGCACAGTGATGAGTCTGAGGGGGTCTTGTTAAAAGGCCTGCTACTTTGTCTAAAGGGAGACAACAGATGAAGCATTTACCCAGAGCCTTCCTTCTCTGGTTGCTCCAAGCTTTGCCAAGCCTGTATCACATGCAACCATTTTCTTTGCTCAGTTTTGCTGCCTCTTCCTTTCATGGATACCAGTCCTTAAGAGACAAGTTGTAAAATATACCCCGTCCTACCATCTGTTTCCAGAAAGCCCAGCTTGGACCACTATTGCGATCGTCTTGACCTTGCCCATGATCTCTTCAGTGAATGAATCTAAATTCAGCAGTAACCTATGTTTTGGGGAGTAGAATAGATATAACTGAGCTAGTCCTTCAGTTCATTGAAGCTGTTATGGCATTTGAAATAGTAATTAAAAACAGTGGCAGCCTACAGATTTAACACATTCCTACAGACACGTGACCTGCTGACTCTTCCATTATCAAGAATATTAGTAATAGCTTCAAATACCACTTTATGCAAAGATATAAAAGCAAATCAGGCAAGAGTCCTTGTTTTCCTGAAGCTCTGTGTCTCGCTGGACACAGAAGATAAAGAGTAGACCCTAATTCCTGAGTCTCAAGCTTGAGTGGTGGGATACTAGGATGCTAATGAGAAAGGATGTAGAGGAAGCCTAATCAATTGGGGTCAGAGGGTGACTCCCATCTGGCGTCCTATGAGGTGGACATTAGTTATTTTTCTCATTGCTGTGTCAAAATACCTAACTAAAAAAAATCTGAAGGAAAAAAGGCTATGTTTAGCCCCACAGCTTGAGAGAGAGAGGCAGAGGCAGGCAGATCGCCGTGAGTTCAATGCTAGCCTGGTCTACATAGCGAATCCAGGACAGTCAAGGCTGCAAAGAGAAACCCTGTATCAAAAAACAAAACAAAACAAAACAAAAAACCAGAATGGCCCCCATAGAGTCATAGCGAATGACACCTTTAGGACACGTGGTCTTGTTGGAGGAAGTGTGTCCATGGAGTGGACATAGGGATTTCAGTGCTCAGTGCCTGGCCCAGTGTCTTTCTCTTCCTCCCGCGTATGGATCCAGATGTAGAACTCTCAGCTACTTCTCTGGCACCACTTCTACCTGCATTCCACGATGTCGGACTAAACCTCCGAACCGTAAGCCAGCTCCAGCTAAAGGTTCGTTTTCCTTTATAAGAGTTGCCCTGGCCATGGTGTCTCTTCACAGCAATAGAACCCTGACTGAAGCACTTACCATCCACCATGTGGGCAAGGCAGGGCCGCAGAAGGGTGAAGTGTTGTCTCATTGGGTCCAGGGTCAGGAAGCAGAGAAAAGGGTGCTCAGCTGGCTTTCTCCTTCTCTTCAGTCTGAGGCCTCAGGGAGAGTGTTACCCACATTCAGGGTGTGTCTTTCGTCCTCCTTAATCTTTTCTGAAAGCACCCTTGTAGAACCACCCATCCAGCTGAAAATGAAGATTGATTACTACAAGGCTCTTTTCGGACAGCACATAGAAATGACTTTAAAGTGATCATGGCAGAAACCAAGCTGGAGCAGTCTGGAGTCTGAGTGTATTTTGCGAGCCTTGAGAAAGGATGAACGGGATGAGGAACTCTCAAACCTGGCTTTGGATTCGTATTTAGGGTTACTTACAAACGCCTTCCAAAATCACTCTCCCAGTTTTTTTGAATCAGTTTATCGCAGGGTGAAGATACAAATTTTAATAATGTTTTAACTCTACTGTGCTTGGTCTGGATTCCCTGGAAATCGGACACCACAGACAAGCTAAAAATGCGAGGGTTTTCTTTTGGGGGACGGACAGGAAAGAAATGGTGCTCTCTTTCTCGATCTCTCTGTCTCTGTCTCTCTCCCTCTCATGAGAGAGAGCCGGCCAGGAAAGGTGGAGGATCCCTGGCTCAGCGAAGGCACGAGGAAGGATGGCTGGAACTCTGAGGAGGGGTTAGCAAGGGCTCTAGGGAGGCCTCGACTGAATTTGCTTGGTGAACATTTTATATATGTAGCCCCTACCCCTGTTATCCTTAGTACAGCCTGTAGGAATCCTGACAAACCTGGTGATGTCTCCCAGAGCACAGTAGTGGGAGCCTTTGGTTCATTAAATTTCACACGATTGGAGGAATCTGATGTACTTCACCGGAATGAGAGGAGGAATGCTGAAATGGGTTGAAGGTGAAGCGGTATTTGTGTTCAAGTTAAAAATTTCAGGTTTTCTTAGAGAAATATTTTAGTGTATTTTAAATATACAGAGAAACTGATTCACCGCAGGAGAAATTAAAGATAAGGAAAAGAAGGGAAGAAAAAAAGGGAGGGAGAAAAGAGAGACATGGCAGAGAAGGAGGGAGAGAAGGAGGCTAGGAGGTAGATGGGAGAGAAGAGGTAGAATGAAAATGAAGAGAATAAATGGAGGACGGAGGAAGGAGAGAAGTTGGGAGGAAATGGGGTCCTTGGTCACAGCTTTGATTCGGGTTGTGATGTCTTCCCTTTTAAGCAGTCTGAACACGGGTTAAATTTAAGTTGCAGGGAGTAGCACAGAATTGTACTCAGCTATCTATTTCTAAGACAAAATAGGAAGCAATGTATCAAGAGGCAGCAGGGAAGAGTTCAGTTATGAATAGGACCCTTGATGATACATGGGTCATGCAGATAGGCTTCTTCTGTAGATACAGAATCAAGTCTAGGGAGAGGAAAGCCCATGGCCTTGATGTGTATGAGGCAGGAGGCAGGGTCACTTGCTGAAAAGGTATTTTATTGGCAGCTCTTCTCACATGACAAAATTCCACACACAATCTACAACAAAATCACATTTAGTATATTAAAGTTAATACTTCAAATATATATTAAATAATTATTACACAAATCTCTCATAGGTGTCTGTCCATTTCTTTGAATATAAATCAAAGATGATATATTCTCTTGATCTAATTTGGACTTTAGAACCTGACATTTGCATTGAATTCCTGCAAACCTTAATCAGAGAAAATGACTGGAAATGCAGGCAGCATATAATTTATATTTGATGCCAATGTTAGCAAGCAACCACTTCTACGCCATGTAATTTTTTATCTAGTGATAAAAGAAGTTCACCACAAAAATACATGCTGGCTAATGCCACCAAACTAATTCCTAATCAGAGGCTATTTGAGGTGAGTCATTTCCAGCCCAGAAGACTCAGAGCCTCGTGTCTTATTAATTGAGCTGTAGAAGCTGCTGACATTCTTAAAATTTCAAAGCAATTGGCTGGGTGGTGATGGTGCACACCTTTAAGTCCAGCACTCTGGAGGCAGAGATGGGAGGATCTCTGTGAGTACAAGGCCAGCCTGGTCTACAGAGTGAGTTCCAGGTCAGCCAGGGCTACACAGAGGAAACCCTGCCTCACAAAACTAAGCCAAAACACATAATAGAAATCTCTTTTGAAGGCTTTGATCTATTTTATGGATTTTTCAGTCTGTGTGTACATGTTTCTATGTGTGAATGGGCATCTACACATGGCGTCCAAAGGCTGCTGTTCCTCAGTCATTGTCTGTCCCCTTGGGTACAAGTCTTTCATTGGTGTGGGACTCATCAATTAGGATGGAGAGGCTGACCAGGGACTCCTACCTCTGCCTCTCCAGCACAGGGACTGCAAATACTTGTCACCATACATGTTTTTTACCTGGGGATTTTTGATTGGATTCAGTCTTCAAGCTTGCCATGTAAACACTTTACCAACTGAGTTCTTTCTCTATCCCATACAATTTTTGACTTAAAAAAAAATTCAACAGGATCTCTCTTCAGAAGCTCCAAAGGATCTTTGCAATTTACATAGATAATATATGAATCATTATTTAATTAATGATTTAAAACAAGAAAAAAACCTTCTGAAGTGTGCATCCTAGATGGGGGAACTATAAAAGCTTGAAATAGTTGGTATGGAAAATGCTGGGATAAGCTGAACTGAATCCTATTCTATAAGAACGCCAGGAAGGGAATGAACATTGCCAAGGCTGCATTACTGTCAATAATAGGAGCAGCATTAGGATTTACTAATTTTGAAAAACATTCCCCAGTCTGCTGTCTTCTCGGCTGTTGAGGCATTGTGTCTTAGATCATGGGGCTTAGTGTTCTTAGCATACAAAAGCCAGTGCTTTACAGCCTGGAATATGTCTCAATAGGGGGGCCACCCCAGGCCAAGCACTGTCGTTCATTGCCCGTGTTCCTTCTGCTGAACAACTTTCTAGAAAAGTGGTTCTAAACATCACTAAGTTCTGCAGAAGCAACTGAGAGCAAGACTAAACCCCCTTCTAAGAGACTTCACAGTAAAGCATCACTGTAAAATGAGAGCGAGTTTCAACATTCTTCCTTGCAGTGTTCACAACTGCAGTCCCCCTCCATTTCTCTAGCCAACAATGGTATTTAAACAGAGCACAGAATTCAACCATGTGTGCATGGATCCACAAAAATAAGACTTTAGACTCTTGGACTCAGGTTAATCTTAGAATGTGCATACAGAATGTGAAGCATGCTTATCAAATAATTAACATTTGATTTCACGGTGAACAAAGAGGAACCAGTTTGATAGAAATATTCTGCTGCTGCTCTAGTCTTCTGGAAAGTAGAGGAATTAACTCTTCCTCTTTTGGGTAGGTAATTTGAACAGATAATGAAAAGCAATAGGTTGTCTTCTTGTGAAATTAAACATTCCTTTGTATTCTTTTTTCTTCTTCCTTTGGAATGTCTTTCTTTTTTACAGCAGAGGAAATTCCCAACTGATGGTCTAAGAAAAGTGCCATTACAAGAGCAGAGCTGAAGCAAAACGAGCTCTTTAAGCCAGGTGTGGTGGCTCACATCTGTCATAACAGCCCTTTGGAGGCTGAGGCAGGAAGATGGAAGATGGCCTGAACTACAGAAAGAGAAACCCCCACTTAAAAAGAAAAAAGGAAGAAAGAAAAAAAGGAGACACTTAGTAACTCTTCTATCTCACTACTGATCTTCTGACATATTAAACAGAGTTCGTTTTCCAAGTTTAAAATTTCAAAGCTTTATAAAGAGATTAAAATTTCATTTTGTACATTCGGTTTTTTTTTCCTATGATACCCAAGAAAATTCCAATTAAAATCCATGTTGTCCACTGACAGACACAGGAGAATGAACAGAGCTGAGTGCTAGTCATTGTCATAGATGCAACCTGAAAGAAGAAGAATACAGCTTTCATTGATTCACTCATTACTGTTTATTTGGGCTTGTGCATGTGTCTGTGTCTGTGCCTGTTCATGTCTGTGCACATGCATGTGGGTGTGGAGGACGACTTCTAAGGACATCCTTAGGAACCTGGTGCTTTCCCTGAGACAGCGCTCTCACTGTTTCAATCTCACCAGTTAGAGGGGGTCTTCTTGTCTTCTTCCCCAGGACTGGGATTAAAAGCACTTGCCACTGTGCCTGTTATTTTCATGTATGTTCTAGCAACCAAACTCAGCTCCTTGTGATTGCAACATGCGCTTCACCTACTAAACCATTCTATTACCACTGTCTATCATGGTTTTGGAGACAGGGCCTCATGAAGCCCAGACTGCTCAAAAACTCCATAGATCAGTGAACAGGACTTCCAATCCCTGAGCCTCCTGTCTCCGTATCTTAAGTGCTGGGTTTGAATATTTAAATACAGATTATATGTAATGCATCTTAAGATTTTCAAGTTAGAAATATGTGCAATTCAATCTCTCCAAATTAAGATAAAAAGAAAATGAAAACAAGCCTGTAGGGCATTTACTTAATTAGTCATTGATGTGGGAGGGCCCAAAACATTGTTGGTGGTGCCATCCCTGGGCTGATGATCCTGGGTTTTATAAGACAGCAGGCTGAGCAAGCCAGTAAGCAGCATCTTCCATGATCTTTGCATCAGCTCCTGCTTCCAGGTTCCTACCCTGTTTGAGATCCTGTTGTGGCTTCCTTTGATGGTGAACAGTGATGTGAAAGTGTGGTGACACACACCTGTAATCCCAGCACTTGTGAGGCAGAGGCAGGCAGATCTCTGTGAGGCCAGCCTGGTCTACAAAGTGAGTCCAGGATAGCCAAAGCTACACAGAAAAACTCTTGTCTTGAAAAACCAAAATGATTTTTTAAAAAGTGTAATAGAAATAAACCCTTTCTTCCCAAATTGCTTTTGGTTGTGGTGTTTCATCACAGCAATAGTAACTAACCCTTACTAAGATACATTCATTGACAATCCAGTTTCATCAACATGCCTAGACAGATTTATTCTCCATCAGATAAGACTAAAGATTAGTTTTTCTGGCATTCCATCACCTTTTGGAAATGAGATTAGTTAAGCATCAACAAACAAGTATTGAAATCTTAAAAGACTAAAGGGTTGGGGCTAGTGATGACAAAGTCTGTGAAGAGTTGTTTGCAATTGAAGGAGATGGGTTGATCTCAGAACAGATGTAAAAACAAAACAAACAACAACAAAAACCCTGGCTGGAGCCAGGTGTGGTGGCAAACACCTTTAATCCCAGTGCTTGAGAAGCAGAGGCAGGTGGATCTCTGAGTTCAAGACCAGCCTGGTCTAGAGAGTAAGTTCCAGGCCACCAGGAGCTGTAGAGTGAGACCCTGTATCTAACAAAACACACCCACACCCACACACACACACACGTGGCTGCACAGGCGCACCTGTACACTCAGGCCAAAGAGCAACACGCATAACTGTGCACATTTTGTTGAGATTAATGCTTTAGGCCATCATTTAGAAGCACCTGAAGATTTTACTAGTGTTATCACTTATAAAATATGTACTTGTTAATTGACCAAAGATTTGTTGGTCTGATATTTCAGCATTTGCCAACTTTACATTTGTTATATTTCAGTATTTGTTCATTTGTTCAGTATTTGTTAATTTCATATTTTAGAGGTTACAAAGATAATTCATTGTTAACTTCTTGCATATTTTGGTTGCTGTAGTATGGATACTGCTAGTTTTAAAACAAGGCCCTATTTATTGACCAAGAATATGTTTTTCTGTGATTAAAAAAAAAAAAACACAAAAACCCTTAACTCATGTTATAATACAAAATTTGCTAAATAATTCTACCGTTCACTCCTTCTCACGTCTTTCATCTCTTCCCCATTCTGTTTTGTTTTTTTTTTTTTTTTTTTTGGACACAGGGTCTCTGTAGCCTAGGCTTGCCCCCAATTTTCATTGTGTAGTTAAGGCTGGCCTTAAACTTCTGTGCCTCCCGCCTCTACCACCCAAGTGCTAGGATTACAGGCCTACCCCATCATGGCTATCTCATATTTTCTCACTCTGGAGAATAAATACGCTTCTTTTCCTTGATTTCCTAACCTTGATGGGGGGACGATCCCCCGCCCCCATGACACCAGATCATTACCTTTCTTCTTATTTTTGAGAAATTTAAATTCTGATCAGATGTGATGGCTCTACTTGAGCCAGCAAGCTGTTTTTACTGCCCCGTGGTGGGCCCTGTATGAGACTCACCATCGGCGATGTCGTCGTAGATTTCTCCATCGCTGTAAACACAGAAAAAAATTCAGTTCATAGAAAATATCTTCCCAACATTAACATATGAAACAAGCCAGCACTAAGATGATTGCCATATATCAGAAGCATTTAGAGGTGAAAAGTGACGGTGTGTATGTGCAAGTGGACGAAGGTTTCAAGTTTATGTCTCCATCTTCCCTCCCTGGCTTCGTCGACTCCTAATCCATTCTATAAACAGAAGAGCAAACACACGCCTTGAGAACACAGACTGTGCTCTACCGTGAGCATTGCATGGGCACAGGACTTCTGAACTGCCTAAGAACTGGGCTTTGGTGGCACACACCTTTGATCCCAGCACTGGGGAGGCAGAAGCAGGCAGATCTCTGAGTTTGAGGCCAGTCTTGTCTACAGAGAGAGCTCCAGGACAGGCAAGACTACACAGGGAAACCTTGTCTCAGGAAACGAAAACAAAAACAAAACAGAAAAGAACGGGCGCAGAACTGAATAAACTGAATTGACAAGGCACAACTGTCTTCCACAGGCCTCAGTCCAAAATTGCAATGAATTTTAACATCTATTAATACTAGATTCATAGCTTAATTTTTTGAGTTTTGAAAGTTCTAAATCTTAGATAAATGAGATATAAGAGTTGGTACAGAAAACAGCCATATCACTTCCACGTATTTCTAGTTACAATGTGTATGTATGAAGCATAAAGTATTTAAATACTAATCATGGAATATATGGTCATCACAGAAGTTATTTTTATATTACTTACTGTGGAGATCACATCCACCACAGTAATTTTGGCTGCTTTTAGATGGTTTCAGGTTTTGCTTAGTTCTGAATCTTCATGGAGTAGTCTGTTAGCAAACATTGAGTCAATCTCATGCACGGGGAGACTTACAACCATGAGTCAGATGTAAGCTTTGATTGTAAAAGCATGTGGTCTAATGAGTGATCTTTAACCAATAGCATAATATATTTTAAATATAAACACAGTCTGGAAACACAGGATACAGTTCTCAGTGTCGGAGCTGTGAGGTAGCTGTGTCACTTAGGGTAGAGATGCTCTTGGTTCCTATCTCTGGCTTTATCTTGGCGGCGGCGGCAGCGGCAGCGGCAGCAGCAGAAGCAACAGCAGCAGCAGCAGCAGCAGAAGCAGCAGCAGGCCCCTCATTGCTGCTAACTGTGGCAGATGCTGTGAGCTCCCTACGTCATCTGTTTGGATCCTTTCTCCGAGGTGGAGCGAGAGTTTGGCTAATGGAAATCTGACGTGAATGCAGAGGACAGGTTTTCCTATCATCTATTCTATAACGTTTATTGACGCATCCATTTTCACAGAGAGTGAACCAATAGTCACTTGTCACCCTTTCTCCATTTTCTCCCAATAATCCCGCAGCCACCACAGATGAAGATGTGTTCTTATCTGCAAGACACTCTTTTCATACAGTTTGCATCTTTCCCAGGACAAAGCTTAATCAGAAGTCCTGTGCCCACCACTGTAATGCATGTGCTGAAGAAGACGAAGCTGTTACAGTTGTTCTTCTGTCTGCTCTCTACTGGTTTTGCTGACAGAACTCGTAACATGCTTGGTCCTACTTAGATGTGTGTCTTGTTGCTTGCGGTAAACTGTTTGTGAACCCTTGGTTCTTTCATTATGTCACTTTTACAAATATTTCTATTGCTGTAAGACTCAACCTGATAGTGGGGTAATTATCTGTTCTGGGTTTCTTGGAGTAGAATCTTAAAGTGTTTTGGAGGAGGGCTTAAGTACCAGGATGTGACAGACTATGCAAAGGTCTTATTCATAAGAATATAAGAGTCATTGATTACTATTTTTTTTGTGTGTGTGGGGGGCCATACTCTCAATAAGTGCAACCTAATAGAGTACTCTGCCTAGCGTGTGTGTGGAAAAATCTTCAGTTAGGAGCTAAACTATGAACTAGTAACTGGTGATATTCATACCTACGACACTGACACTAGTTGCACAACACTAATTGGCTCTAATTAGTGCAGCTCAAATACTACAGTAATTAGTGAGTGAAATGCCAGCAATTAATGAAAAGGGTAGTGTCTTTGCCCTGTGTGTCTTCAGTGTTTGCAGAACAAACCGCTCAATGAGTATAGAAGACCATTCTCTATGACAGAGCCAGGATTTCTTTCTAGTTCAGACTAGCACTTTCAGCTTTGTTATTAGCACTATTTATTGATAGGAATATAATATAGTTTTTAACTTATTATGATAGTCCCATCTATTGCATTATGTAAATGATATCAGTACCTTTTCCCTTAAGGAAGCTATGTTATTTTTTAACAAATACAGTAGTAGAAAGAAAGGGCCTTACTTGTCCACCAGGTAACTCCGAAGGACATAACCATCTATAAAGAAAAAAGGAAATGTATTCTAATTACAGATAAAGCTTTGAAAATATTTGATATTTAGTTTCACAAGCTTGCGTACAAGTGAGTGATTGTAAGATAATATACTGAGGGTCTGGAGAGATGGCTCAGTGCTTAGGAGACACTGTGCCTTGTCCACAGGACCGTTTGATGCCCATCAAATAGCTTGTAACCACCTGTAACTCCAGTCCAGGAGCTCTAATGTCCTATACTGGCCTCTACAGGCACCCACAGATGACACACCCACACAGACACATCTTTAAAAAGCCAATTTCTTGAACAATTATACCTATATAGAACGTGCCGATAGAGGAACTGATCATGTTTCTACTCTTATTTTCCCTCTTCTTAGCACATCTCACCGACCCCTTTCCTATTTGATTTGTTTCCTTTTTATTAATTTGTAAAGTCAGCATAAAAGGTAATTTCAATATGGTATTTTCATACATCTCTCCTTGCACCTTTGTCTAATTTATTCTCTCCTCTGGCTGCCTTTCTGTAAACTTCCTGCCTTTTTCTTGATGGTTTCCTCCCTTTTGCCAAATAGTTCCTCTTTCTGTTTTGATGTTACATGATTTCCATTATCCCTTTTTCTACCTCTAAGGTCCCCCTTTCCCCTCTTATGCTCTTCTTCCTAGGTCCCCTCCCACATACACATTTAGAAATAGGTTTCATATATGAAAGGAAGCATGTAACACTGTCTTTCTAAATCACGTTTATTTTATTTAATATAATCATTTCGAGATCAGAGGACAACTGGCAGAAATCTCTTCTCCCACTATGTGAGTAGGAGGGATTGAACTCACAGCTGCCAGGCCTTAGCAGTATATATACAAAATTATAAACTGTTGATAAAGACTGGAATTTTTCTAACTTGAATTTTTCCATTAAAAAAAATATCCCCTGGAAGATTACAAAAAAATAAAGTTCATGAAAGAAAAATGTAACCACTCTTTTTTGGAAATTAAGGATTATTATTTGCTGATGCTTTTAGGTAATTTGCTTTTGTAATTAAATTAGGTCTAATTTAAAATTCAATTGTGATAAAATGTTGCAGGCCTGGTTAAACCACCACTAGCAGTCTTTTACATGACCAAAGTTAATAATTCATAATGCACAGCCTAATTATAAATGCTATATTATCTTGCACTCTCAGACCCTTAGTATCCTCATTTATTTCCCTTGCTCAAGAATTCTAAGTTACAGCCCTCTCTTTTGTTGATGACCCCTTTCCAATGCTATTAATCAATTCTATTCTTTTTCTCTCCCTCTCCCTAGCTCTCTTTCTCTGTGTATAGGGGAGTGGAGGGAGGGAGATATCAGTGGCTGTGAATATTTAAGAAAAAGTATTAATATAAAGGAGGTCACAGGTAGGATGATAGGATGAGGCTCTATTTGAGTTCCATGATGATGTGATAATTTAGGGCTCATTAACTATAAAATTGCATATATATATATATATATATATATATATATATATATATATATATATAGTGCTTTTACAGGATTGCCGACTTTTAATGTAACACAGGCTTTACTGTCCAGCGCTTTCAAGTGCTAAAACTTTATTCTATTCCAGGATGGCTTATGATGGTGTCAAAACAAATGACTTACCATGAATTGTTATGTAATCTTGGCGGTATAGTTCCTAGAAATTCTTTTTTTGTGTAGGAAGAAAATGTTCTTTTTGTTCACATGGTGCATGTTCACTTACTAATATGAGATATTAATAGACAAAAATGAGAACTATTTCACTAAACAAAACAAAATCATGGCTTTGGTGCAGAACAGCTGCTGTGTTTAGTCTTACAATACAATGAGTGCTGACATGTGCAGAGTTCTCACATGTCATACCAAGCTGTCATTCGGAACCCTTCTGCTCACGGAGCGGAGCACAGTACTTGGACAAATGTCTTGAGATACGTGGTGGGGTAGAGCAGTTATCAAAATAATCCCCCCATATGTGCCAGTCAGTTTCTTCCTAAAATGTTTGTTTGCTACGACGTCTCAGGATGGACAACTGGTGAGAAGACATTAGAAATGTGGAGTTACCAAGGAAATAGATAATAGCCTTGGAAAAATAGAAATAAACTTTATTTTGTATTTTCAGTTTTCCCTTAGTTGTATTTGCAGAGAATATAGTTAGTTACTGAATTTGGTCTCCTACAATTAAAAAGATACAATTAAAAAGATCATATTATGTGGACTTGCCCAAGCAAGTGAACCAATATTACACTTGAAGGGGAATGAGACACAATGAATGACTGAGTGTAATTTATTATTTTGGTGTTCACACGGACTAATCTATTTCCTTTCCTTCTTGGTCTCCTCCTATTGTTTCTGAGACTTCCTATTAAAATGACTTTAAACATCTTATTGTTCATTCATTCGTTCATTCATTCATTCATTCATTTTACTTTTGAGAAGAGTTTTCTATATGCTGCCCTGGATGGCTTTGAACTCTTGGTTTCAGGGGATGTTCCTCAGTTAGGCTCTTGAGTACTGGGATTTTAGCTGTGTGCTACCACAGATGACTTTTTAAGTTCCTGAAAGAAAGTTTTTTTCAGTGAGCATGTATTGTTAAAAACAAAACAATTTAAAGGAATGTTCAACTAGTTTTGTGATGATGTTCAGCCATTTGAAATTTCTTTCTTTGATGCCTAAAGGGAACAGAACATTATAATCACAACTCTTTTTTCATGCCTCACTTTTCTTTTTGTAGAAAATTTTTCTACAGTGACAGGAGATGGGAAAACTCTCAACTTATGAGCATCAGATTGTAGAATGTGTGCAAATATTAGCTAGCAATTTTAAACATTTGAGAATCTGCCAGAAATATATATTTAAGTGTAGAAGAATTTTAATCCAGCAACATGGTTGCTCTGACAAGGTATCATTTCCAAAGACCTTCTAAGTCTGTGTGATCCAGCTGGAATGCAGACATGATACATACTTTTAATCCCTCTAGGTGGAATACTGACATGCCCAGAGGACACACCTTTAATCCCAAACAATGCCATCTAATTGAGGGACAGACAAAGTAACAAATCAGAGCACAGGACACACCCAACTCTCATGAGAACAGGCAAGAAAGAAAAGCTACTTAAGTCCAGGAGAGTAGCGGCAGTAGAGGAAGGTACAGTAGAGAGAAGACAAGGAGTAGAGTACAGTAGAGAAGACAGCACAATTGAGTTGAGTTGAGGTCAGCAGTTGGCAGTCAGTGGGGAACCAGTTGAGCGAGTGCAGTGGAGTTGAGTTCCTTTGTGACTTCATGAAGAGGCAGTAGAAGCCAGAGAATAAGAAGGGAGATTAAAACAAATTGACAGAGGTAGTTTGAAGCCAGGCAGAGCAATTCAGTGAGGAGCAGAGAGAAGCCAAATTGAATCAGCCTGGAGAGGAGTTTGAGCCAGAACAGCTGAGTTGAACCAGCCAGCCAGAGTTCGGAAAGAACCAGAAAACGACCAGTTATTCAGCATTAAGCCTCTGTGATGACAATTACTTCTGGTGAATAAAAGATACTTGTAAATTCAAGATGTCAGAGCCTACACAGTTCCTGCTTGCGAAAGCCAGTGGGTGAGACCCGATTGAATCCAATAATGTCTGCACCAGCGGCTTTTGCTCCACAGTGACAAAGGGGCTCTCCTTCACGCCTTAACCTCTCAATTGCTTAAACGGAGAGTGAGAAAAACATTAGTTATGCTGAACTACAAAATAGCATTGCAGGTCATGAGAAGATATAAAAATAAGGAAGGGGCATATTTAGAGTCCTTGATGATACACAGCTAATAGTTCTCATCAGGCCAAACCAGAGAACTGCTGCTAACCAGTTAAAATATTCCGCAGTATTTATGTCAGGCTTTTATCTGGTGGTTAGATTAGAAATCTAGAGTGTTCCTTGGAATCTACCAAACCCCACTCAAGGTGAGAGACATACCAGTGCTGGCAACTGGTACATCCAATATCAAGCACACTTCAATGAAGTTCTGTGTGAGCTCAGAGTCTAACAAGAGCAGCAGATTGGTGAAACAAATTACTCAGAACTTAAAGCACTGTCATGGGGAACGATTCATTGTGCTGCAAGAGCTGGGAGTTGGGAGGAAGGATGCTTCCAGTTTTAGATGACACCTGAGTTGTTTTTAATTAATGATAATTGCATTCCAAGTCAAATAAAATAGCACAGTGGGATTGAACCAGCATAATTCATTCAGGGACCGACAGACATGTACTTTGTGCTTATGATGTCAATTTTAGATAACAAACTGCAGTTGTCCACGAGGTTGGATCATGAAAGGCATTTATTATATGGTAGCCTAAGGACTGTGTGGTCTTGAGAATATTAGGTTAACAGGTTAACAGAGATGTGAGTAGACTGGCCAAGAGTGTGGGAAAGATGGGTACTATTTACAAGGCCATTTGTGGTGACCTAGAGGAGGGTGGGTTAAATTTCTGCAGCAATCATCCCAAGTCTTAGTGAGTGTATGGAGAATAGACCAGAAATTAAGATAATTAAGAATGATCAAGCATCCAGGCCAAGAGGGGAGTAAACAAGGACAGAATTTCATAAAAACTAAGAAAAGCAAAAAGTTTGAAAAGGCAAAAAGTGAAATTAAATAGGCACACTAATTCAATCATTCTGGAATAATACTTAATCTGAAAGTCAGTCTCAAATACTCGTTAGTTCCCCTCCCTCTCCAATTGCTTGAGTAGCCACTGAACCAAATTTCTGCTACTATCTGGCTATTTTGTTCAATTTACAAAGGGCTTTTCTCTGGCTTCCAGAATTCTTCATTAGCTTGCTCAACATCCTGAATACCATCACACCTCCTAGGAACATCCTTTAACCTTTTGTTTAATCTCCTGGATACATACCCAGTTTGTTCACTACTTGGTGACACAGTAACTGACAGCAGTCATAGCAGCATTAGAGTTCAAGACTGCAGATACTGTGGAGGCCAGAAGAGGTTCCTGCATCCCCTGGAGCTGGGATTACTGTTGTTTGTGAGCTGCCTGATGTGGGTGCTGAGAGCTGAACTTGGGTCCTCTAGAAGAGCAGTAAGAGCTCTGAATGGGTGAACCATTATCTAGTCCCACACAACAGTCACCTCCGAAATGAGGAAGTCAAGCTGAAACCGAATACAACCTAAAGAAGGTCTTTCTGATAAACAAAAAACACTACACAGCAGGGAGAATTTACACAGTCATCTTGTTGAGATAAAACTTTCAGAGTATCTAGAATTGAAGAAGTTATCAGTGAGCTTAGAAATCACAACTACATCACTGAGAAAAAAAAAATGTACATGAAATTCTTGACTTTAATGCACAGGGAGTTTATGCAATGTTTCTGCTCTCATTTTCCAGCCTGTATTCTGCCACTGATAGCACTCTCAGCCTTCACTGTTATTTCTAAAAGATGATGACGGAACTCTGAGAGTGGGAGAAGGAGTCTTCTCCAGGGAAGAACACACACACACACACACACACACACACACACACACACACACACACCAGCACTCATACACCAACTATTAAAGAAAAAGAGGCCATGAATTTGAATGAGAGCAAGAGTTGGAGACAGAAAAGATAGGGAGGGAAATAATATAATTATGCTATAACCTCAAGAGACCCCAAAAGGCATTAAAATAGAATTTATCAATCTCAGCCTAGGAGAATGCTTGGTTTCTTAACGTGTCCCATACAAACCGCAGAGCAAAGCGAGTCGGAAGAAAGGCGCAATCTCTGCCACCAGCGTGGCTGTGAAGGGCACAGGGCGGTGTTGGCTGACTTACATTTGCCCTCTTCATTCCTGCAGAGAACTTTGGTGTCGTCGGTGTTTTGTATAACTTCAAGCACTTCCCCAGGTTTTATCTGCAGATCTCTAGGTCCCCACTTTTTAGAAGTTAAGGAGGATGCAACTTTCGTTGAATATAGGACTCGAATTTCACCATCGTACTGAAAAAATAATCAAATTATTAATGTGTATTATTACAATAATTCGTTTATTGACAGATTTATTACGAAGTTTGCTTGTTTGCTTTTTGCTCTGTAAATGCCTGTGTGGATTATCTACAATTTGGTAATTAATACAGGAAGAGCTCTGTTAAGTATGGGTTTGACTATTCCTGGGACCAGGAGTCCTGCACTGTATCAATGGAGAAAACAAGTTGAGCACCAGCGTGCATTCATTTATCTCTTTCTGCTTCATGACAGCAGGTGCATTGTCACCAGCTCCATGAAACTCCTGTCTCTGGGACTTCTCCATGGTGGCTGGTAGCTTAGAACTGTGAGCCACAAGAAACCCCTGTCTTCCAAGATGCATGCATTAGGCTATTTTATCATATGTATGAAGAGAGTACCTCTCTATCCTTCAAGATGCTTGCATTAGGCTATTTTATCATAGCTATAAAGACAGTAATTACATCAACTCAAACCTCACTAACATAACATAAGAAATACTTATAGATTATCACTTTATCAAAGTTTAAAGGACAGCAAAATTTAAATGGTTATTAGAGCATAGAGGATATAAGCATGCATGGTTACTTGCTTAATTTATTATAGGAATACATTATTTAAAACATATAGAACAAAGAAAAGTTATGAGAAATAACGATAACATTGTTAACCATACTTTAAAAGCATATATTTTGTCATTTTGAATATTTTGGATTTTTTCATCAGTACTTTGACTCTGATTGGTATTAAATATTACATACCTTAAATTTTTTCCTGAGCTCTTTTTCTTCTTTTTCCTGCTTTTTTAGCTTCTTTGAATCTTTTTCTTCTGTTTTTGCCTTCCCAACATTAATTCCTTGACTAGGGTGAGAGAACACAGATAAACCAATGCTTTAATAGAGAAGAATAGATCATAATGAAGACTTGATTCTTAACATTAAAATTTTCAATTGTGGTTTTTCTTTTTTTTTGTGGCAGGGTCTCTTATATACACTGGAACTCATTATGTAGTCCAGGCTGGCCTAAAACTCTCAGAGAGCCATCTACCTCTCCCTTCCAAGTGCTGGCATTAAAGTCATATGTCACCATGCCCAACGTGTAATAATAAATTTTTGTTCAATGTTGTGTTTAACTCAGTACTTATCATTATAATCAATGATGACTTTCTGACATATAGAAGGGGTTCATTAAAATAATACACATGAGTTGAACTATAAGTGAAGGTCTATTATATTGAACCTATAATAAAACTAAATAACATGAAATATGATGGCATATTATAGTTTCGTGTGATTAAACCTAAACTTGAATATTTCATAGCTCTTTCTAGAAAATTGAGCAACAGAGATAATGTTATTAAAACGACTCAAAGGATGCTTTTTTTTAAAGAACTAAGTTATGTCATAAATAAAAGAGATAAAACTTATCTATCTTAATATTTTCACACCTAATTCAAATGGAATGATGAGGGAAAAGATGGAGTTCAGTGGCAGAGCACTACTCACATACAACACCCTAGACTTGATCTCCAGCAAAGAAATAATAAATAAATGGAGGCAACACAGAAGACAGAAAATATTGGTTAGTGAAAAGCATTTATGTAAAATTACTATTTTCAGTATTATGAGGGAACATCTTAGAGACAATAGCTAATAGACAATAACTACCTTAGCTATTTCATTAAATTGTTCCCTAGAATATAAAAGTTCAATACAGATGACTAGAAAGAAGTGTGAATTTCCATAGAAGAGAGTTTTTTTTTAAAAGGCACAAGAATATTTGTGAATAGTGAAATTTAACATTGATATTAATTTTCATTTTGATTATCTAGAAAAACTTTGCTTGTGTCTTCTTGAAAATGTTTGATCCTTTTTATTTATTTATCTTAGTATTTATCTTGTTCACTGTGAAAAGAACGAGGACCATTGCCCACCCGATATCCTGTATCTATCCTCAGGACCTCCTGCCTTTCATAGTCTGGGATTGGTAAAATTGCTGGCCCAGATTAGCTCTCTGGGATGGTCAGAGCATGGATGAATGCTGAAAATGCCCCACAAGCTATCTTTGAAAATAACTTATTCCAAAATAGAATACTGTGTTTAAAAACAGAATTGTTTTAATTCCTGAAAATAAGCAACTGGTAAGGAAAAAAACAAAAAACAAAAAAAACACCGGTCATATCCGATCAAATTCAGTTAGATGCAGCTTATTTTGCTCCAAGATAAAGGCCGGATGTGACTCTCAGTCCCTGCAGAGCTAATGGAATGGGGAGGTGTTTCTTGAGTACTATAAAACAGAAAGATGTATTGAAGCCCATGAGACATAGGCACAATGTCCTGGTAGTGAGGAATATTGAAATGAATGTTTCTAAGGGTAGATTTTCCTTCCACAGACAACTAAAAGGAAGGGAATCTCCTTTCATCTTGCTTTCTTGTTTTGCCTGTAGAACTTGATCTTCATTTGTGAACACCGGCACATTTTCCCTCCAGCTTCTTTGATCTTGATACTGTCTGTGGTTGAGTAAAATTGGCTTAGGTAAGAGTCAATACTTGAAGCTCCCTCATGTGTTCTTAAGTACAGCTCAGTGGACATAACTTGAGTCATTAATACTATTTTTTGTTTTTTAACTAATCAACTATACTGTCTTTTAACCCATCTCTTTTTTGAGTGCACTGCCAAAGTTTTCTAGCTCTTGTACACAAATCACCTTAAGTAGATATTAAAAAACAAGCAAGTATTCTAGCACACTATATTCTACATCAGAAGGAATTTTTCAAAAGGCGTTCCCTTAATGCTAAGTGATCTTTACTACTTTTCATATACTTTTAACCTTAAAGTTAAAAGTGAACCTCAAGTAAACTGAAGTTATTGTTCACAGTTAACTTAAAAAAAATTGACATGAAACTTTTGAGACTCTAATGCTTTCGGGAACAAAAAGTACATTAAAGTCCTCTTAAGTAACTAATTCTGTCATTTTTCACAGTAGAAACTGAGTTATCATGACAAAGAAAACTGAGGAATCACAAAGGGCTGAGGTCGAAAAAAAGCATATTCAAGGGGAAAAAAGTTTGGGAAAAGGGTAAAAATAAGAGGGAAGATGAATCATTGAAATGGCTTGTGAGCAGTATGGTCCCAGGAAATGAGTGAATATAGACAGAAGTGAGTCAACAGCAACCAGCAGAAGGGACAACCAGCAGAACCAAAGTCAGGGGAAGGGATGAGGATGGGGAGAAGAGAAAAGGTTAGGATAATTTGCTCACAAACCTAGCTCTGAGGTGAGAGCTGTGATCAGAAATAAGCATAGCTTTAGAAAAGGACAGCAGAGGTCACATGACCGCACACCGCACACATACACCAGTCTGGATTTTTACTCCAGTTCAATGCTGTTCAGAAGTCTCCTTGTCAATAGTTCATTGTAATGAAAGCATTTTTAATGACCTCATCTCTGCAGGTGGAGCAGGGAAGTCTGAGGTATCCACATCATCATAAACTTCTTCTCCCACATCTAATAAAAGACAGAATATCAATAGTGAAACACTGTTCATTTACATTTTGATGTAAATACATATTCAGTGATGTTTTATAAGCTAAAGACTGCTCTATAGCCAGTAGAAGATTTCTCAGTGTCTGAATAAATTTCTACTGAAGGTATTGTCTGCTTCTCAAAGGAAGGAAGGAAAGAAAGAAAGAAAGAAGAGAGGAAAAAGTTCCTTACCTTCTTGAGTGTGAGTATTCAACTTTAGATAATAAGTGAACAAAGAAAACAACGGAAACCAGTGAATATAATTACAACCATCATTATTTAGAAAAAAAAAAAACTGGAATAGTGTAATGACTCTAAAATTCCACCAGTGTAATCAACGCATGAATGGCAGGACTTCAGAACTGTGTAAAAAGAAGACAACTCGTTGGGGCATTGGCATTAGAAAGTAAATGGGAATTCTTTTATGATATGGGAAGCTAGGGCACTCATCCTATTTGTATATCTCTGTGTTGATCTTATCTATCTATCTATCTATCTATCTATCTATCTATCTATCTATCCATCCATAATCTATCTATATCGTGTTGATCTTATCTATCTATCTATCTATCTATCTATCTATCTATCTATCTATCCATCCATAATCTATCTATATCATCTATCTACCTATTTATCATCTATCTATCCACCTATAATCTATCTATATATCTACCCACCTAGCCATCATCTATCATCCATCATCTTCTTTCAATGATTTGTTCCATTAATTTACATTAATGGAATACATTACAGTGATAGTATGGTTGTAAATTGTATCGCCTTCAAAAGCAAACCTTTCTTTTTCTCTGATTTATTTAAATTATGTGGTTGCTAGAAACTGAACTCAGGACCTCTGGATGAACATTCAGTGTTCTTAACCACCGAGCCATCTCTCTAACCCTCTCAAAGGCAAATCTTATTTCTCTAAATAATATATATCAAGTGATAAAAAATAGCATGGGTAGAAAAGCAGCCATGGGTTAGGCAGTGGTGGCACATGCCTTTAATTCCAGCCTCAGGGTTTTGAACAATTGGTCCCCAGTTGTTTGGGTAGGCTTTGCAGGTATGGCCTTGTTGATGTTTGTCACTGGAGTGGCTTTGAGAGTTGAAAAGACATGTTCAACTACCAGTTTGAGCTCTGTTGTTGCCTGAGGTGTGATGTTGTTCAAGGTGTGAACCCTCAGCCTCTTACTCCTACCATCAAGCCTTCATCAAGGTGTATCACAGTGTTAGAAAAGCAACTAATACAGAAGTTGGTACCCAGGAGCAGCTACTGCTGGGACAGGCATGATCATGCTGCTTTTGGGAGGAATGTTAGGATGTTTTAGCACAACAAAAGAGAAGTATCTAATACATGAATTTTCTTTTTATTTTTATGGGTCTGCTATTCTATTGTTGGGTAGTTGGAGTCATCTAGGGTGAAATTGCTTGTGCAATGGGACATATTTATTATTTGCAGTCAGGACTTAAAGCAGGTACAGGAGCGATACTCAATGCTTCCCTCTACTTCATGTATAAGAAATAATTTGTAAAATACACCATTAATTTTTATTACATACCTAGTTGTTTAGGAGGAGGAGGGAAACTGAAAACAAAAGAGAATATAGTTAAAAATCAAAGTAATATGTATCTTGAAATTAATTCCTTTACATGAGGGAGGTGTGGAAGGCAATATTCTAGAGGTGTGACGTGGGTTAATCTGTTGATCATCATACCTTTCTTATCCTCCATTCCCCACTGATTTCTAACCATCAATTTGGAATTTTTTGAAAATAGTTTTGTTGTTCAAATAAAATGAAGTGTGAAGACAGTTGTTTTATGTTGCCCACAATCATTAGACCAATATTTCAGATTTGCTCTAAAGTTTGGTCATGTTACCATACCAGAGTAAGTTAAAATGGACTCAGTACTTTGGAGCCTCGTGTTTTCCATAGATCTGACCCAAATTGTTTATTTGAATCAAGGACTGAAATTATAGAGTCAAAATCAGCAGCAGTTGTTGGAATATGGCTGCACGTCTCCGGTATGTATATTTCTATACCAAACTGGAGAATGATGAATAAGAAAGGAATGCACATTTAAACTAGACAGGGTCAGGAGTGGGAGGGAACCAAGATTAGGTAGCATTTAGTTGAGGCAGAAAAAGATGTTTGCTTTTATTATTTTCTGAACCATGACAGGTACACACACACACATATACATATGTACACACACACACACACACACACACATGCACACACTTCTGAAAGATTCACGTATAGCACAGGAATAATCAATCACAGTACAATTTGAGGACATTTGCTCAAATAACCCCAAATCAGAACTTGGTGGTGTGAAAACAAGGCAAAAAAGACTCTTCTTCTAACCCTAAGTAAAGGTTATATTTGAGCAACGTTGCTCAAAAGAAGACTTATTACTATCTGTTTGCAAAATTGTGTGTCATTTATTGACTGCTATTTGGTGCTTTACAAAAAAAAAAAAAAGAGAGAGAAAACGAGGAATGCTGTGTGAAAACAACTTATACGGGTTTCAGTTAAATGTGGTGAACACATTAAAAACGCAAAACAGAATGATTCCTCTGTACCCGAGACCACGATTAAAATCCTTTAAATTCATATACGTGAAATTTATACTAAGAGGCTGTTTTGAGGCTGAAAGGGAAGAGAAATTTTATGTACTAGTTATTTAGATAAATTTGAAATATTGAGAGTAAATCTCTATAAGTATATAGTTAAGGTAATTAATAAATTACCATTATAGAACAGTTATAAAATTTTTCAACATTATATTCGGAGAAAAATTTTAAGTTATGTCCTGTAGTTTAACATAATTAACTCAATAAAGAACATGGATTTTTAAAAGTAGTCAGTATAAAACACAATGTAGTAAAATGTAGGCTTCCAATCAGAAAGGAAAATTTTGGATGATTGTGCAAATGAGAGAAATCCTACTAAATGGTGTGTATTCGTGAATGACTGTGTGTACTTGAGTATGTATGAGTGTGTGCGCACGTGTGTGTGTGTGTGTGTGTGTGTGTGAGAGAGAGAGAGAGAGAGAGAATATATGCAGGTTGTATATATATCTTCATGCGAGTTTGCTGGAAAAAGTATCTTAGAATCACATTATTTTGAATAACTGGGGTCCTCTGAGGTAAGTAGTGCTCACTAGGAATGAGTGTAAGATGATTAATGGAAAATAACAGTAAAGTGGTGTAAGTTCATCAGGATCCACTCCTTGGTTACAGGTTATTAGTAGCGTTCAATTAAACCAATATTAGTGTAGTTATAGTGCACTGAAGGTGGTCAGCCGACTCTTACGATGAACCTTCATTATTGTCTGACTCAGAGACTTTAGGTTTCTCTCGAATACTTTTCTTTCTGTCATCTTTTCCCTTTAACATCTTCAAAATGCCCCAGGACCACGTATTAGTCTTCTCTTCAACCTGCAGCATGGATCTTTGGAGTATCAGGCATTGATCAGAATGCAACAATCAGCAAACCATGGAGACATTGTATGGACATTCAGAGCTTCAACAATTATCCTATGCTGACCAGTTAGTAGATCATCGTAGCCAATAATACGGTGCTGTTAAGTTTATAAATTCTGGTGAGTCAATATTTCTTTCAGTAGGCTGGTCATTTTTTTTACTTATTCACTAAACATAAAGGTTTCTAAAACATAGAGCTAGATCAAGTCAGCTAGAATTAAGTTTAAAAAGATCTACTTGGTATTATTTTTGATTAAAGTAAAATATATACTAGGTCTTAAACACGCTATTTTAAAATGGAAAGAAAATTTATTAACTCAAAATATTTTATAAATTATTATTATAAAAATAGAGGTATTTATTATTAAGCAAAGGATTAGATATTCATACCATTCTGCTATAAAAACTATTATAGCTATCAAATGGTCTTAGTTTACCTGAAACAGTCTCTTACCCTGTACCCCAGGTTAGCCTGGGCTTTATTAAGCAGCTAAGACTGGCCTTGAAAGCCCGGGTTCATTTGATCCTTCTGCTAAGCCTCTGGAGTGTTAGAATTACAAGTGTGAACCCTGACACCCAGCTGTAATTATGTTATTATACAGAAGACATCACTGCAATGTGACCAATAAACTCTAGAGATGGTTGTAAAAGTAAATTATTGATTAATAGACAATTACTGAAAAATGTTTGTAAAAAAACCACAACACTTATAATTTGTCCTCTTTTCCTCTCATTTTTTCATAATTGAAAATTTTCTAATCTACCATTTCATTTGCAATGTGATACAATTATCTTTGACTTACCCTTATTGTCAATTAAACTTCACATAATTTTAGGACTGAATAAGAACAATATTTTCTACTTTTTTATCTTATCTGGAAATGAGAACTAAATTTGCATATAAGTAACATCTTTTTTTTAAAAAAAAAAAAAAAAAGCAATTCAGTGATTATTCTTACCTGTTATCAGCATCCTCCTCCTCTATCCCATCATAAATGTCATCATCTGGTGGTGGCGGGAACATCCCTTTGTTTAGATTAGGAAGGAAACTTTTTGTCAGTTGTGCAATTTGGTTACATACAAGTCACTCTGATTTTGATACAATTTCTCCCAATTTGATTGCAGAAAGCATCCCTCTTTCATATTTGCCATTTAAGTAGAAAACAAAATTTTCCCAGTATCACACAGCTAGTTCATAAATCAGTTACTTTATGGTTATTTTAAAGCATTGTAGGGACAAAGCAATAATAAAGAAATGAGTGATGATGGACACTCTGGACTTGATGTAAAACAAATGGGTGAGAATTAATATAAGAAAAAGTAATATGGTATAGGAGGCAGAATTAGATATCATGAAAAAAAAGTGAGGAGGTGGTAAAAAAATTTTAGTTAACAGTGAGTAGACTTTTAAGAGAAGACTAAGACACCATTTATGAAAATTAAATGGAATGGTAGGTGAATCTATAAACACTAATTGTAATCAAAAGAAACTACAAAAGGAAAAGTCACATATATATATATATTATATATATAACTGAAACCCTTTTATGTTTTATTTGTTATGCTGTGCTCTTAGGAACTTTGCTATTAGATAAAAATTTACTTAACAAATATTTATTGGCTACTTTCTATGTGAAGGTAAATAACCTTAAAATATAATGTTCAGGGTGAGAATGTGGGCTCTTTGTTATCAAGGGGTCTTCAGGAGGCATTGTCAAGGTAGCTGTACAGTTTGCACCTAGACAGGGGCAGTCCTGGAAGTCAAGGGGGAGGTTTATTCTTAACTGTGCTCAGAAAGTCTGCAGAAACCAAGGACCCTCCCAGGCCCCCTGACAGTGGGGGTCACACTGGGATTCACAGAAAATCTGGAAGACAGAAGTAATGGCCTCACTCCCGGTTCTTTTTCCCCCTTAGGATCCTCCTGATTCTTTCATTTCTGGTTCCTATCCAGATACATAAAAACACCTGTGCACATATGACAAGAAAGCAGAAGAGAAACTGTCTAGGGGAACAAAGGAAATTAAGGGGAGGAGGAGGAAAGGTGAGGGTTGAGGGGAATGTGATAAAGTTCATTACACACTCGTACAGAAATGTTCTTATGGAAATAAGTACTGTGAATAGTGGCTATACACCAATAAACTTATAGCTTAAATTCTTCATTTAATGTACAAGTATATTAAAAAATTCTCTTACTGTTAGCAAATTAAAGCGTTTTGTCATTAACCTACTCAAACATATTCAAGACTACAAACAGAAAGCTTGAGCCTCACCTCCGTTTCCGCTCTGACTGTGGCTAAGAACAAAACAGAAATAACAAATGTGTGAATTATTTAGTTCTCAAAAAGGGAAATTCAAGTACTGAGAAGACCATAAAATTAACATTCTACTTAAAACCAAGATGTAAGATATCAAGAGCAAGGAGAACGTGAATTATAGTGCATACATAGTGATGAGGCAACTATATAACCAATAAGCAAACAGCAAGAAACAAAGAGTTATAGGACTGTGGATCACAACAATCATGCCGCTTGAGTTTAATAACCTTCCCATTAGGCAGTTTTCTGTAATTATACATTATATTTAAAATTACTCTAGAAACTGTGTTATTTTAGGAGTCAATTAGGACAATTATCACTGCATTTCAATTCAACTCTTTTTCAGCATCTTAGTTCTACAGTACCTAATTCTTAATCTGATATTATCACTGAAATAGAAGTTTCTGGTTTCTTTGGAAACTCAGTTGTGTCATGTGAACATGTTTTTTTGTTTTGGTTCCAAGTGTGGGATGTGGAAATGTTTTTCCCTTGCCGAAAAGAACCCTCGTGAGAGGGTGTGTGATGTTGGTCAGCTGAAAGCTACCTTGTATGAGGGGCGTGGGTTTTGTGAGCTGTAAAATATCCCCTTGTGGACTTTGAGAAGGGTTAAATAGAAGCCCACAGACAGTGAGACAAGGCTTTCTGCATCTCTTCCCTTTTGCATTGCTGCGGTTTGAATCCTTCACTGGTCTTCCTCAGAGAGAAACAGCCCAGAGAACTTCTTGGGCTGCTTCGGTGGACTCTGGCCATTTGGGCAGAGTCTAGCCACTGCGTTCTGCTGCTGCTGCTGCTGCTGCTGCTTTGCTGTTTGACTAGACTGCTGGTACCCTGGTGACTGAGTTTGGTAATTCCCAAAGGACCCATCAACCTTTCATCAACAGGGAGTAGATAATAAAAAGGGCTACAGCCCCTTTCCCTACTAGTTTCCTACCTAAGGTCTGGGGGTTGGAAGGGAAGTAAAGGTGTTTAAGAACCTTAAATAAAGTAGGTGTGTGAAAAATCTAAACTTACACATTAAACTTTGTTTTAAGGAAAAAAAGTAAACAATTTAAGTTGATATCTTGATAGCACTTTTATTCCTCTAAACCCGGGTTGCTTTTAGCTTTAACTTATTTCCCTAACAGTCAGAACTTTTTCTATTTTACCTTTCATAGTCATGTGTTCTGGTCTGTATCTCTTCGTGTGAGTTGTGTGAGAGCCAAGTGTGGGCACTGAAAAAACTCAAGACATTGTCTACTTGTTCAGTTCTCATTTCACAAGGAAGAATTCACAGTTCCCAGGGTTTTGGCCCTTTTGAACCTAGGAACATCCCAACCCCATGTTGACCTTTGGTATAAGGTACCCGCAACAGGGTAAGTTTGATATGATCACCATACAGGACAATTATATCCTGGTGCTCAATTTCAATTTTAATGTTCCTTTTACAAGCCAGTAAAAAAAAAAAAAAAATCAGTCTGATACAGATCTTTGGTTAATTTAGACATAAAAGCATACTGTCGTCAATGGAACTTTGTAGAAAGTCGTATCACACAGAGAGCATGTGCACCATAATCTAGAAGTCGATTTGTGAAGTAGCTGGCACATCCTCCTTGCTGTCCACCCTCGTATCTGTTTTCTCTGCCACTTTCCCACACAAACGAGGCAATGCTTAAAATTAATTGCATTCTGGACGGCGGATATTCCTGGTGAATGCGTTTCCTCCCGGGGACGCTCATATCCAAGAGCTCAGGAATGTGACGCCCTAGGAGCAGGGCGGTCACATGTTCATTTCGTCCGTAGGGTGAATTTATTTATATTTGTGTGTAGTGCCTGCACTTGTTTGGTGTCAGATGGAATTCAGTTATTTTTAAGTGTTGTCATGAGAAACTACTAGGCAGGCATGTGGGGGAAGATGGCCTTGGTCTCCTTCTCCAAACAGGATGTTTTGGTTTTGCTCCTCTGCTCCACGGAAGTGTGCTTATTTTTCTAGGAGGAGATACCACTCTAACGTAGTGGAGTGAGTAGACACTGGGAAGTTGGACCTTTAATTAATATTTAGAGATTGTAGGGGATTGAGATTTGACCTCTTTTTTTTTTTTTTTCAGTATACCAGAGTGGTAGTGGAAGCCATTCTCTTTCCTGTTATATTTGCAAGCAATGGCAGGAAATGTATTTAGACTCAGAGATTTAAGGGTGGAAAAGTGTGTTTGTTTGTGATATTTTACATCTTTGGCTTCGTAGTTTCTAAAATCATACCAGTTTAGGCATGTCTCTATTATGAAATCATAATGAATATGATAAAAGTTCTTTGTAGCAGACAATACATTTAACACAATTATTTGGCTCATTATGTTTCTAGTAACACTTGATGTGTGTGGCCAACAAGTAAAATAAAAGACAGCAGGTGTCGCCTGGCCCTTGTGCTCACACCGGGTTTGTTAGACATGGTGGTTTGGTTTAGTGATAGAGAGCATCAGGTGACATGGAAGGTAAAATTGTGGAATCTTGAAATACATGATGTCTGGCAAGAAGAAGGTGATCTGCTTACTGTTCATGTGTCACACACCTGTCAGGAGCATCCTGCTCAGCCACATCATCGTAGACCTCTTGGTCATCTTCAACAAGTCTCGACGGAACAGCATTAAGTGTGTTCTTCTTCAGCTTCAGAGAGTCGTAGTCAATCTCAACGGCAGTCGTTTTAATATAACCGTCTACCAAAAGCAGAAAGAGGCCCAGGCAACCAGAACTCAAACACTTCGGAGTGATGTATAAAGTATCAGTTGTCCAGTTAGTCTTAGAGATTTCTCTTTAGGGCTGGGAAGGAGCCTAGCATACCCAAAGCCTTGGATTTGGCTCCCAAGCTGTGCATGTGCCTCTCATGCACGCTTGCATGCATACAAACAAAGGCACTTCATTAAACATCAAAGAGGTGTCTTTGCTTGCAATATTGACTTACAGAACTTCTGTGTAGCCACAAGTTCTATGTACTCTGTCAGAGGCTTACTCTGTGGTTATTCAAAGTGAGCCAAGATTCAGTCTGAAGATGCTAATGTGACTTTTGTAAAATTTTACATTGCTCCTCACTAAATATTAAATACACTTGCCATTTTAGATTTCTTTTTTCTCTTTCTCTGTTTACTCAGTAGCATATTCCTCACAAGCAGCATACATGTCTGGAAGGATCTAACTCAGAAGAAACTTATTGCTAGGCTGATCATACACTTTAGGAGAGAACCTATGACGATTATTCTGATAAATGCATTGAACTAACTCCTAAGGACTTATCATCATATCCACAGATTTAGGCATCTTGTAACTCTCATCAGAGAAGCTGTTTGCAGATGAAAATCAACACAGAGACCCAAAACTGGCAAAAGTGTAGAGACTAAGAGACTACAAAATGCCCAACTTTAAATATCTCAGGGATTTTGCTGAAGAGTGGCAGAAAGAGTTTAAGAACCAGAAATGGTGGACAATTACAAGGAAAGTGCCCTCCAGACACAGCAGGGCAACTGTACAAACAGGCTCACAGCAGTTATGACAGTATTCATAAGAGTTGTCAAGATCTAGACAAATCAAATCCCAGCATGAGAGAAGAGTCAAGCATGAAGTTCCACTCCCCAAGTAAGACATGCCTGGTAATTGTCAGGAAAGGAAGCCTCCGTTTTCTCTAAGAGGATAGCCCCTGATGTAGACCAGGCTCCAGTGAAAGGCCACACATCCAAGAATATTTGAGTAGCATAATTGGGGGGAAATGACACAAGGTTGGTTGAAAAGAAAAGGGGTTGGATCTGGGATGAGTTGGAGGAGGGAAAAAGAACATGATCAAAACATGTTATGCAAAATTCACACAGACACAGACACACACACACACACACACACACACACAGAGAGAGAGAGAGAGAGAGAGAGAGAGAGAGAGAGAGGCAGAAATAAGAAAAAAGCAAGCCCTTGAAGTCTTGAAGACACTGGAAAAGGCACACTCACATGACCCCTTTGCAGTTCTGCCCAGCCATTTTCCTTCTGGGTTGTCTGTGATGCGGATTATTTCAATTTCCTCTCCTTGCCTGACGCTCAGTTCATTCTTTCCTCCTTTGACATCACAGCAAGCTTTTGCATGATGGATGACTTGAATGGGGCCTGTTAGCTACAAGAAGATGGAAAAACATAACAGAAAACCACTAAGAAATATAATTTTGAAAGACAATAAACCCACAAACAACTGTCATTCCTGTTAAATACTCTTATTCTTTTGACTGCTTTTGGGACCCTTTTTCTCCTAACTAGTTGCCTTGTCCAGCCTTAATACTTTTGGTCCTAGTTTTACTGAAACTTGATATACCATATTTGGTTGATATCCATGCAAAGGCTGCATTTTTCTGAAAAGAAATGGAGAAGGAGTGGGTAGGAATGGTGCTAAGAGGGGAGGAGAGAGGGGAACCTGGGATTGGGATTGAATATATGAGAGAAGAATTTTTTAAAAATACAAAAAGAAAGAGTTAAGGGAAATCACAGAGGTGCACCAAGACTGACAAAGAACAAGTGAGCATGTGTTTGTGGTTCATGAGAGAGGGATAAGGATCTGATGTGCAAAAGAACTCTGGGATAAAACATCCAATAAATAGGCACCACACATGTACTTATGTACACTAGCCCTGTCTGTCTTTCTTTCTTTCCTTCTTTCTTTCCTTCCTTCCTTCTTTCTTTCTTTTTTTCTTTCTTCCTTCCTTCCTTCCTTCCTTCCTTCCTTCCTTCCTTCCTTCCTTCCTTCCTTCCTTCGTTTCTACCTTCCTTCCTTTTACTTGTTTGAGTATAAGCTTATCATAAATACTACCTGCTACAAATAAGATAGCATTTTAGAAATAACTTCAAAGATAGTAAACAAATACTAGGCAAAGTTTTCATTATTAGTATTCTGTATATCTTGATGATTTAGTAATAGGAGGATAACATACTTTAAGGTATGAGTCCCTAGATCCTAATTTTCTATTCCCAAATAAATATCTTCAATAGGGTGTCTCTCATCTTATGATTAATAAATATGGATTGTGACTTTGGGGGGAAGAAACTGTTTTATTGAGTCTATGTTGTGAATTATGTGACATAGTGCTTATGTAACATCAAAATGTCTTTAAAAGCTTAGGTTGATAGACAACTACGGTACCAATTATGAGATTTATTAGTAAGAGTAGAAAGGTTTGGGGCTGAGCTGGCTTTATTACAGTTGGCCTGTTTGTGAGCAATCTGTAATTTGAATTACAGATCTTCTGCACCTGCACTGGACTTGAATCCATGCAGTGTTCAGAGTGTGAATTGGCTACTTGTTGACATTTTCTTACTACTTCAGTGAAATACATATCGTTATGTCAGTTTTTGAGAAGGATTTCTCAATAATGTAGAATTAATTTTCGTATCAATAAACATTGATATGTCAGCAAAAAATGTTGAATTATGATATGCGATGATACTGATGGTTTCTCATATTTGTAAACACAAGTGTCTATTAATACCTGAGTGAAATATAGCTTGTAATGTCACAGACTTGACAAACCCTTGGGTTCCCACATATTAATATGACTTCTGTACCTGTTTTTCTTAACAACATTATTTGAATGAATGTGTGAAATCATGTATTACATATTTCCCCAAACTAATCTCAAATCCTTGAAAACTATGAGCAATCTCTTATGAGAAGTACACTATATACATTTTTATGCATTAAATTAATTTTTACCTGAAGACTATACCAAGATGTGTATCTTGGTAGTCACTCATTCTGTATGAGTAAAATGTTTTACTTTTTACATTGCAATGATAACTTTAATTGTACATAGGAACCTTCTTTAAAAATTTTATGAAAACTCATAGTAGGTACAGTGGCTTTTATGTAATATTTCAATTAATCCCATAACAGACTATAGAAAAATGTCACTTATATCCACTTTAAAGACAAAAGAATCTGAATCTCTGAGGAGATGAGCAATAAGCTTGAGAGCACAGAATTTGTATGTGCAGCTGGGATTGGAATCTCCATCTGTCCAAAGGATTGCAAGTTGGATTGTTTTCCTTGCATCATGCTGCTGAACTTTTGTTTTAACATAACAAATGTACTGAGAAGTTTTACATGAGTCATATTTTGTAATTCCATGAATCTAATCCTCCAGAGAAATAAATATTTAAAGGAATAAGTATTTAAAGAAAACACTATAAATTCCTTTAAAAGTGAAGAATAGTTTTGTAATTGAGATCATCACTCTAAATACTTCCACATACCAGATGGCTTATGTCATTAAAGATGGTATAGCCAAGAGAGTTCAGTCAGTGGGTGTGGCGTAGTGGTGGTAGCCATAGAAGTGACACCATTACCAGAATTCAGAGAAGATAAAAGTCAGAAGTTGAGGCATTTAAAGAGAGATGAGAGACAAGCAGGTCTTAGAAATTAGTAAGTGCAAAGCTTAAAGGTAAATGTGTAGCTCAGATCCAGATATCAGGGTCTCTAGTAGCTCAAAGGAATTGTGGTTCTCCCAGAAACACTGTGTCCAATGCATCACCATGCAATGTGCCATTGGGATGTCTATGTGTGTGGTTCTAGACTCATAGCACACAGTAATGATGTAGTCATTTCCTCTGTCAACATAAAATCCCTGGGAACCCAATGAATTATAAGATAATTACATTTTAGTTGGATTTTTTTATCCTGTTTTATTTTGGATGGTAGAGATAGGTGGTATATTGGTCAAAAAACAAATATTGTTTTAAAACAATAATTAAAGAACCCCCCCCCCCCTAACTTTGTAAATTTTTCTTGTGATGTTACAGAAAGAAAGTTTCAAAATGATGCTATTGCTTTACTGGTCAGCAAGCAAGGCCTTACTTTAAATTTCTTCTTTAATTCTTGTTCTTTCTTCTCTTTCTCCTTCTGCTCCTTTCGTTCTAGCTCTAACCTCTTCTTTTCTTCCTTTTCCCGTTTCTTGTCTCGTTCTTTGGATGATTCTCTGGGAATATAAATTGTTAAGTTGTGGCTCTGTGTGCAGGTGTTTGTAGGTCAGAATTAGGCATACAGAGAGGTATCTATCCACCACAGACGACGTTCTCTGAAGAGGAGATGAGGCAAGAAGCTAAAGATGTAAAAATTCTGGAGGTGTGAGAATGTTTATAAAGCCAGAAGGAGGCTCACAGCTAGGATTACCTTCTATGACAGCCCCAACTCCTCCCCCACCCCTGCAGTGTGCACCACAAGGAGGAAGGCATCTTTGAAAAAGCTCTTGTCCTTGGCATGTTGGCATCTCACCCTCTCACTTCCTTGGTCATGCGTGAACACACGCTCACAATCACTCATACAACTTTTAATTCAGAGACTAGTTTAATTTGGAGAACTGGTTGAATAATTAGGTAGACAAAACTAAACTAAGATACATACCTGAGCTCAGCATTCTATTGAAAAGGATTACTCCTATTCTCACAGTTTCTGTGGTGGTTTGAATAGGAAGGGCCTCCACAGACTCATGTTTGTGAATGCTTGATCATTGGGAGTGGCACTATTAGAAAGTATGGCCTTGCTAGAAGAAGTGTGTCACTGTGGAGGCAGGCTTTGAGGTCTCCTATACTCAAGCTACGCCCAGAGTGGCAGTCTTATTCTACTGCCTGCAGATCAAGATGCAGAGCTCTCAGCTCCTTCTCCAGCTCCTTGTCGGCCACATGCTGCCATGCTTTTCACTATAATGAAAATGGACTAACCCTCTGAAATTGTAAGCCAGCCCAAATTATATGTTTTTCTTTGTAAGAGTTGCCATGGTCATGGTGTCTCTTCACAGCAATAGAAACTCTAAGACAGTTTCTAAGAAATTCCTTGGTCCATTTTGAACTCTATTGTGGAATCACTTTTCATATCTATCCAGCAGACTAGAACATAGGCATCTGGGTGCTATGCTAAGCCACATTCCACAATATCTCTGTGTCTGGATGAAGCAGGTATGAAACACTAATAGAGAGAAATACAGATTCTAGAGTCTATTCCCTGGCTGTCTTTCAAGTGGCTTGCAGGTCTCACATGACAGCTTATCACCAGAGTCCTATGTAGAGTCCTTGGAGAAGTAAACCAATTTTAGTCCTTTGGAGTAAAGTAACAGATGTCATTACGTGCCAACCATTTGCATAAATAAAGCTTTTCCTTCCTAGTATTTTTGCATAAACATGCGCCCTCTTACAAAACATTGTATTCATCTTAGAAGAAAATTCTTATGGGAATAAGTGCAATGCATACATGTCTTCATATGTTTCTCCTTCACTCTCTTGTTCCTGTCAAAAAAAACCCCAGACAATTATTAACTGTGATTATTCCAAAAGATCACACACATATTTCATTGACAAATTATTCTTTAAAATAAGTGTTTATGAGTTTATACATTGAAGCCTAAATTTGCATATTTGAAAGTTTCTTTCTTTTTCTTTCCCAAATAAAGGAGACCTTATTCTCTGTCTTGCTCAGTCATTTAGCTGTGCAGCCAGATGTAAGTTCAGCACTACAGTACCATGAGTCAGCACACTGACTGGCATATGTTTCAAGCATTTAAAGTAAGTAAGGTTAGAAATGGAAAAAAATACCATTGGGACTCATAAAACTTTTTATTTGTCTGCTTATAACAGAAGGAACTGAATCATAATAATTGTTAAACATTCCACTTTTAGAAATAGAAAAAGAGAAATAAAAATATCTGACCTCTTCTAGATTTCCAGTACCTAAAGGATTAAAAAAACAAAACAAAACAATACACTGCAATTAAGAAGTATTTCAAAATTGATCAGTGGATAAAATAATACTTATATCAATTTAAAGTATAACAGAGCTTAACATTTTAAAGCACAACATAATGTGTGCCCTGGTATTCATAAGATAATGCAAAAGTAAAAAACAATTATGATACCTTTTATTTGCTTTATGTAGGCATAGTACATTTGATGTATGCACTTGTGTGAAGTACAACAAGGGAAACAATCACAAATAGTTCACATTTTTTGGTGAATTCTTTCTTGAGGATTTACTTTTATCAAATAAGTCAAGGTGATTAAATTTAAAAAGACTACTCAAGCGTTTACATGTTACCAGATATCAATTATAATCTAATGTTATGATTAATAAGACAATAATATTAACCCCAACCATAATAAAACAATAATGAAGTATAGCTTTAAAACACATAGCTAGGACAAAGGAATTGAAAAGAGAGCTATGCTGGATAGTTTTACATCAACTTGACACAGGCTAGAACTATTTGAGAGGGGGAAGCCTCAATTGAAAAAAAAATGCCTCCATGAGATCCAGTTGTGGGAAAGCCTGTTGGGCATTTTCTGAACTGGTGACTGATTGGGGAAGGCTCAGCCCATTGTGACTAGTGTCATTCTTGGGTTGGTCCTGAGTTCTATAAGAAAGCAGACTGAGCAAGCTGTGAAGAGCAAGCAAGTAAGCAGCACCCCTCCATGCCTTCTGCATCAGCTCCTGCTTTCAGTTTCCTGCCCTATTTGAGTTCCTGTCCTGACATCTTTTGATGATGGACTGTGATGTGGAAGAATAAACTAAATAAACCCTTTCCACCCCAAGTTGTTTTGGTCACGGTGTTTCATCACAGCAATAGTAACCCTAATTAAGACTGAGACTAAGAAAAATTTACATATGGTCACATATTATATGCACACATATACCCACATTCCTATATACCTGAAATACTATAGGTATGGACTATAAATTAATAGGAAATGAATAAATTATTTTGAATTTGGTAGGGAGAATATTGGCAATGTATATGAGGGATCAAGTCTAGTTTTCTACTAAGTTCTCAAAGACCTAAACGCCAGGGGTGATGTTTGTAGGAAAAATAAAATAAAGAGCTGGTTCATTTCCTAGATACAAAGACTTTCTTAAAAAGTTAAAAAAAACATTTCCAAGCAAAAAAAAAAAAAAACCAACAACAACAACAACAAAAAAACAACAACAACTAATGAGTCTGTTAATATCAAACTGTATTTGTGCTGGAGAAAAGACAACATGGACTAAGTTGACAGACAATAGAGAGACTGGAAAAAGTTTGAGGTTGGCATGGATGAGTATCTTGCATATAAAGGACCCCTGCGAGTTTGCCAGGAGAAGATCCTACATAAGCCAGTCATAGCAACTGGCCATCAAAGATGCCATGACATTTGACTCATTCAAACATGTAGCTCAGATTAAAAAATTAAAATGTTAGCCCTTACCATCAGAGTGCATGACACCATCTGGATTTTCTTCATGTATAGGATTTCTGAAAACAAGAAAGAAAAACCAAAACAAAACATGAGAATAATGTAGATGCTCACCTTGAAATGAAAATATACAATAATATATGCACTTAACAATGATTAATAAGAAAAAAAAAGAGGTCATGAGTTTGAAAGAGATCAAGGAAGGGTATATAGAAAGGGTCAGAGGGAGGGGCAAATGATGTAATTACAGTATAAACAGGAAAATGACTGATTTACTGAATTAATGTTTGCCGACTTAAAATTAAAAAATCACTGGAAGAGATGTTAGTCTTATGTTTATGCTGCTACTGTGGATTTAAAAGAAAAAGTATTGAGAAGGTTGAGTACAGCACCATCCATTCATAGTAGACACATTCAACGGGTCCATTGCTTCAGGAGGCTGACATATTTCCCATTAGCTGTGCAGTCAGTCAGTTGGTCAGAACTGAGATTCTTCCAGCATTTGATTGGTTCTCTGACACATACAAAGGAAGGAGTTGCTCCCACCCCTGACTTACTCCTCTTCCTCAAACAGATCCCACCCGCTTTACTTCCGTCAAGTGCTTGAACTGCGTGTACGTCCTTCCCCTCAAGTGCTTAAGCTAACTGTTCTTAGCAGCAGTGTCACCACAGGGGCTCACACATTCTCAGCGGTTTATGTAGCCCACGAGGTTTTCCATTCCTACTCTAAGACTGGTTAGGGACGGTGTAGAAAACAGTCAATCTTTCTGACTCTGGACATTACGAATAACCAGTTGCCAGTCTCAGCTCTACCTCTAATGATCTCATCGTTCTAGTCTACTTTTCCTATGTCATGCTTTCTGATGATACCCATTCAAAACCTTTACCACTCTCCTCAAAAATGCTCTCTTTTTCGCTCCTGGGAATCAGATTAAACTTGTATTTTGTTTTACTGATAAAACAGGAATAACTGAAAATTATTTCTGTCAAGATATATCCCCTTGGAACACACACTTCTATAGCCCACACGCACTTAACTTCTCCCCACCATTCTGTCCACCCATGTCCTGTTACACCCACCTTCTTAGAAGTTTTTCCCTTTTCCTCGTGTTGTCATGTTATTTATACTCTCCTTTATTCTTATCCCTTAGGATAAGATCTCATTCTTGGTTTTCTCCTTCAGCTCAAGTTACTGTTACCCATAAGAAGAGGTAAAATTTTCAGGGCTATTACATAACAGTTACTAGCAGATTCACACGTTCTATCACGCAGGAAGGCAAACAACCAAAATAGCTTCAGGAAGTCCCTGGAACTGATAAGATTCACTGGGCTCTGCCTGCTTAAACAAGCCAAGCTTCAAAGACAACCACACAAGCATAGCTGCAAAGTAGACTCTAAGAACAGCCCAGCTGCCCGGCAGAAGCAGAAACCAGCCCAGCTGCCTGAGAGAGGTTCAGCCTAGCCGAGTCACTTGGAAAGGACACTCTCCAACATGTGGAGCTGCCCGTGGGTTGTGCAGTGTGCTCTAGGATCCCAGCTTTGGTTAGCTTTCACTCATGGTGGGGTGGGCTTTGGTGATGGAGTTATCTTTGAATCTTTTCTGTCCTCCAAGTAACCCCTCACTCATATTCCTGTATATGACCCAATAAAACTCATTGGTGGGCTAGAGAAATGGCTCAGAGGTTAAGAACACTGGCTGTTCTTCCAAAGGTTCTGAGTTCAATTCCCAACAACCACATGGTAGCTCATAACCATCTACAATGAGATGGTGCTCTCTTCTGGTTCTCAAGCACACATGCAGGTAGAATGCTGTATAAATAATAAATACATTAATTAATTAATTAATTAATTAATTAAAACCTCATTGGTATACCAAGGTAGATTTTGATGGTATCTGGACCTTGCTCTGTCATGGGCATGAGATAAGTGTATTGTCTCCTCAGGAAAAGATTTGTCCAACAACAACTGCCTGTTTGAATCTTTTACATCACCACAAGACAATTCTCTTTCTAACAGCCAATTTTTTAAGCCTATATTCACTGGCTCTAATTTTTACCCTTCCCTCATTTCTTCATTGACCATTATCTGTCTTGTATTGCCATGTATTCTTGAAAACTACTCTAAGACTTCCTATTTATCAGTTTCATAGATTTGCTTTATAGCTCCTGACCATAGTGGCCATTCACACCCCCCCCCCACTACTTCCTGGCCCACTCCTTGTCCCTCTGGCCACCAACTGCCAGTTTCCTTTGTGGGTTTATGCTCGTTTAGCTTCCCCTGTAAGCAATGATGTTTGTTGTTTATTTTTTTTCTCTATGTTCTCAGTTTGGCTTATCTTCATTTTCTTGTAACATCATGTAACATCTTAACATTCATGATGTCCCTGTTGAAATCTCTATTTATCTAACTCAGGTCTCCCTTCTGAGTTTTAGAGACATGAGTGTACCTCCATTGTTTCATATCTCTGGAGATATAGGAGTCTGGAACTCCCCCATCCCTACTCTAACTTGGAGGCCTTCAGCCAGTTTTGCATTCTCTCAAGAAATGAGGTCTCCATCTTCACTGTAGCCTTAGCCAGAGCAGTTTTCTTGCATCAAGGAACAGCACCATAATGCACACATCCACTGAGGCTTCAAGCCATCCTTTTCTCCTCTTCTTCAGCCCCTCATACACTAATCATCAGGTTTCTATAGTTAGTGGGTCTCATGATTCTTTTCTTCTTCCATCACTTCTTTCTTCTAGTGCTTGGGAGCACTTTCCCCATCCCCACCCTGACAGGCCCTCCTCCAGCTTATGTGATCTTTATAACACAAAAAAACAACCTCCCTCTCTCTTCCCTCACTTTGTCCATCCAAAGGATTCAGTGGGTGTATTTCTGTCTTAGGAAATTTTTTTCTTTCAATTTAATTTTTTTTCTTGGTTTTCATTCATTTCCTTCTGGTGATGCAAAGGCAGGGTGTAAAATTGGTATAGAAAAATAGGCTTGGTGAGCTTTTATGCCTTGCTGCTTGCAGTCTGTCCTGTATCCCAAAGAGTCATAGCTCTGTATTTCCATTGAGAGTCAAATGTCTATTATAAGCCCGTGTTAAAAGAATATAGTGTGTTGCTACAGAGATGGCTAAGCAGTTAAGAGCACTTGCTGCTCTTGCTTAGGAAACTTCTTTGTTTTTCACACACTCGCACGGCCTTGCATCGGATTCTAATTCTAGTTCTAGGGGATCTGATAACTTCTTCTGGCCTCAGTAGACACCAGGCATGCATGCATATACCCACTTACAGGCAAAACCTTCATACACACAAACTAGAGATAAATAAAATACAAAAATACACTGTAATCTGGAAACAAGTTTTACCCTAAACCAAAAAAAGCAAGCAAGCAAGCAAGCAAACAAACAAAAACACTAAGGAAGAAAAACCAAATGAAATAAAGCCAACTTTGCATTCAATTAGCAATCTTCAGGAGGCACAGGGGGAGAAAGCATAAATGCACTAACAGAGACACAACCAGCAAAATGCAGACACAGCTAACGTTGCAAGGAATAAAGAAAAATTAAGGTGGTGGGTAAATCAACATGTAAAGAGTAAATATATGAACATATACATGAACGTGGATTATTAAAGATTCTAGGCTTTCAGCTCTTAGTTAAAGTTAAAGCACACAAGTACACTATGAAAACTGAAAACTTGCTTTTGACAGAGTTCTACTCCTTAGCAGCTCAAGTTGGTCTTGATCAACTAACCTCCATATTCCAAATTCTTGAGTGCTGGGATTAGAGGCCTGTGTCCTGCTGATGATATTTTCATATTTCATACTAACACACAGGGTCTAATTTGGAGGCATATCTACTGAAATGTCTATGGATGAAATAAGACAATCTTTGTTATAACTTTTAGAATAACATAAGAAAGGGAAGTGATGAAGGTACAGATGAAACAGATGAAAGGTGCTCACAACCCTGAAACAGGTATGGGACATTGGACATTACTGTCTCTGTCTTCCGTACACTTAAATGTATTTTATCATACTTACACTTCTGAAAAAAATTAATAATAATTCAATCACAAAAGCTATTGGGCTCTTTAAAGGAACTGATTTAATTCCAAACCTTTTACAGTGTCCTGGGAGAGGTTTTCATAGTGAAGTCATTTGGGGAGATCATTTAAGGCAGTGTGCTCAATCTGTGGGTCAAGACCCTTTGGGGATACAAATCAGATGTTTACATTTGATTCACAACAGTAGTAGCAAAATGACAGTTATGAAGTAGCAATGAAATAATTTTATGGTTGAGGGTCACCACAACACGAGGGACTGTAACAAAGGGTCTCAGCATTAGCAAAGCCGAGAACCATTGATTTAAGATGTTTGAAATGCTTAAAAAGAAAATTCAGTATATTTGTATATGCAAAAATTTGTATATGCAATGTGAAACATCTGAGGAAGGTTCAGTCACTTTAACTTTCAAGCCAACATGTTTCAACCACTTGAAATTGAGTGGTCCAATCCTTAATGAACAATTAAAGCAGCTTCGTGCTTACAAATCTATAATCCCAGTGCTCTGGGGTTCCAAAATTGCTAGGTATAAGCATGGAATGACAAGTTTTACAATAGAAACGTAAGTACTTAATGTAAGTAAGTCCTTCACCTTAGCTTTCAGGGATAGAATTTTCAGGAATAGAATTTTACTGAAAACACGTAAATACTCTGGACATAGAATACACTGGCATTCCACCAAGCAAAATGAATAGTCCTTTTCATGGCAAACAGGGCACAGGGCTTGTGTAATCAGCTCTCGTCTCCCATTGCTTTATTTCTTGAATTCCCTCCCTTCTTCCTTCTTTCCCTCTGATCCTAATCTTCTTTGAGACAGGGTTCCACTACGTAGCTGAAAGGGGCCTAGAACTCTCAACCCCCCCCCCCCCCAAGTTCTGGGATTAAAGGCATGTATCATCACACCTGGGGTATTTCTGCTTGCTCACGTTATCTCCTTTCCTGTTGATACAGCAGTCTCACCCTCTCTGAACACTGTCTGCTCCTCATTCTCCATGATTAGCTCATGCTTCCCTCTACTGGATTAATTCTAGCTCTTAAAAAACCAAATAAACAAAACAAACAAGCAAACTCCCAAAACCCAAAAAACAAAAGACCTGATCCTAGTGTGTGTGAGAAGGCACATGAGTGGAGGTCAAAAGACAGGCTTTGGGGTGGGGTTTGTCCTTCCACCTTTTTGTAGGGGCTGGAGATTGGAATCAGGCGCTCACCCTGTATTCGGGCTTCTTGTCATCCCTTGCTGTAGATCCCTGACCTGAATCTTTCCTAAATAGTGCCTCTTCTGAGAGGTTATTCTCCAGCTCCAAAGCCTGTTCTTTGCTGCTCCTGGGTGCTCTCAGAACACCTATAGAGTGATAACTTATGCTACTTTGTAACTACGGAGTAAGCTCTTGCAGGTCTCTACTTATGACCAGACTGCAAAACTCTTGAGGAAAGAGATTGTCATTTTGTTAATTTGCTGTAAAGACTGTCATTTCGAAAATGCTTTTAGAGTAATTTCTGCCTTGCTAGGTCTGTATTTGTATCTTTAACGAACTGGTGATAAAACAGCAATACTGAGTAAATAACTTTTATCACCAAAATGAATTCTTGCCATTTGTTTAAGAGGATATTAAAAAGTAATAATAAAAAAACTCCTTTGGACATACAGTTTACTTTCTAAAACACCTGGATAACTAATAAATAAATAAATATTAATAAAACAAAGGGTATTAGCTCAACATACTTACTCAAATATTTCCCACCCAGGAAATATGTCATTTGAACATATAGACTCAATATTATGCCATATAAAATTTATTGCCATTTATGTGGGTCTGAGTTTGTGTTCTCTCTCTCTCTCTCTCTCTCTACTATATATATATATATATATATATATATACTATATATAATACTATATATATATAGTATTAAAATAACTATGAAATAGTAACAACAATGGCATTGACAGTGGAGGATAAAATGGACCAAGCTGACGATAAGAAATTAGTGCAAATGTCCTGAAAGGACCCGAGTCCAATTGCCACCAACTGCTCAGTGTTCAAGTCATAGAGAAAAGCTCCACAAAGAGATGAAGAAGAGAACAATGGAGCTAGTCAGAACCAACACCACGGACAACTGAGCAGGAGAGGGGGCAAAGGAAGAGAAACAACAGGAAGCTTATCGGTGGTGATAAGTCCATTGAAGCAGGCTTCTCACTGCAGTTCTTTGTTTTCAATCCACAGCCTGAAGAACTAAATGAAGTTCATTTACTATTGTGCCCATCATGTTAGAGAGCTATTGGGGTGGGGTGGGGCTGTCGCTTAGTGACAGAGTGCCCGCCTAGTGTGTGTGAGGCCCTGGTTCAGTTCCCAGGAAGGTAAAAGCAAAGGAAACAAGCAAAGAAACAAAACCACTGGGGTTCTCTACATCGTGACGTTTAGAGATGTAAAACTCTTGCTTGTTGCCCTGTATTTATGATTTGTAAGTTTAGCTTTTAACCTTTTATTGCTGGATCTTTTTTTGGAAGGAAGACATGATCTAAGTGACTCATAAAAGTGTTTTGTACGGAAATGGACCCCTCATCCTGGAACGTGTCTTTCTATACTTAACCTATGAGAAATTTCAAAACTATGACTCGTCTTAGCCAAAAACTTTCCAAATGGAGTTAGGTAAGGCTAGCTGATGTGCCAAGTCTCAAGTTCTGGAAGATTCGAAGCACTTGTTAATTACAAGATCACACTGGAACATTCTTGTTTAAAACAATCCCTTCTACTAAGGAGAGTGGCTTCAGGAAGAACACTTTGCCCTTTCCTTTTCCAACCTTAGTCACTTCCCATTCTTTATTATTTCTCATTACCTCACTTTTCCTGTCTTATTACTATTAATAACCATGAAATTTGTTTTATATATATAAAAACTCACCCACTGGTTCCATCTGAAAGATCGGCTTTATCGATACAATTCTAATTCCTTTTAAAACAGTATGAAGCAATGTGTTACAGCAAAGGACATTGGCTTGAACATTAATAATGAAAAGCCCAGTCTTTTGATCCACTTCACTTCTTCAAGGTTTCATTACAAGAAAGTGTACTGAGCTGTCTGTGTTCTGACCACTAGGTGGGGAAACAATACAATACACGTAACTTTGCTCCAAAAACTCAGCTTTTGAAATTATTCAAGATTTCTGGTTTCTATTTAGCTTCAGATCTGTCACACTTGCAAGATAAACTGATCTGAATGACATGACTACAAATTACTTTCCTGAATAGCTGCAGAAGCAGGCTGAGCCGGCCCTACATGGTCAAAGTCCATATCTCCAAATTCCTTCCTTGATCCCAGTTGGAGATTCTACTGTGCACTCAGGGAGAGCTCTAACCTTGTCAGTCATTTAGCTCATCCCTTACCAGAATGAAGCTGAGCTAGCCTCTGTTCCCTGAATTCTTCCCTGTCTACAGTCCTGTTTTCCCCTTTATTGGTTACTTCTTAACAGATGTAAACATGTTGTCATTTCCACATGAGCTCAGTGTCATCCTTGCTACGTAGTATACTTGAGGCTAGCCTAGGTTATAGTTACATGAGATCCTTCCTCAAAATGCAGAATCAGGAATAAAAATTCCTTCCGGCCCTATGTCTTTGCTTCACTCCTGAAACAGTGTCTCTGTTGGCTCTTTCCAATTCCAGTGTGTGTGTGTGTGTGTGTGTGTGTGTGTGTGCCAGTAGTTGAAGTCAGGTCTCTTCCCCTATCACTTTACACTTTATATTTTGAGGCAAGGTGCCTCTCACTGATTTCCAAGGCTGTCATTTGGCTACACTGGCTTGGCCAGTGAGCCTCGGGACTCTACCTGTCTCTACCATACCCACAACCCTCCACTTCCTCAGCACTGGCATCACAGACACATGCTTCACATCATTTTTTAACACATGTGATGGGGCAAAACTAGGGTCCTCTTGCATGGGTGGCAGCACTTCCTATTTGCTAAGACCAAAGGCTTTGGAGCCACACATGATTGTTGTGAATTTTATAAACAAGTCCAAATTCTGCCCTTCAAAACCTATTCGCAGTGCAGCTCTTTCTTGCCGCCTCCAGCGAGGACAGCCCATCTTGGTTAGACCGTCTCAATCGCTTGCTTGATTTCTGCCACTTTTAACTGCTTCTAACGCTGCCTGACATTTGCCCATCGACTTGAAGTGACTCTAATGAAACACACGCCAAAGAGACTTGGTGCTGTGCTCCAACAATCAGGGGTTCTCATCCAACTTATGGTGACAGTTACAGACTGTCACAACACATGGGGCCCTACAGTAGCAGACCCTTATCCCATTGCTTCCTCTCTTGCGGCTTTTAGTGCAGTCTTGCTAACCTCTTCCTTAGACTTTGGACTCTTTAGACCTCTATTCTCTCTGTTCTCTGCCTAGAACAGTCCCCTCCCACACAGCTTTACGCCTAACTCCCAGTTTCCTTGCATCTTTGCTACCCCACCTCTCCGTTTAAAGTTGTAACAATATGCTCTTTGTATACCGTTCACATTTTACCCAACCCTGCGCTTTTCCCTCTCAGCCTTGGCCACTGCAGTGACTTCTGCCTGCTTGTCTGTTCCTCTTTCTCCTGCCCTTGTCTTAAACAGAGGCAGACATCTCTGTTTTGTGCCTAGTATTCCCTGAAATCCAATTGAAAAGACACAAAGACGTGACTAAAACTTTCTTGAGTGACTTTTGTGTTGTTTTTTGGGTTTTGTTTTTTTTTGATACAGGGTTTCTCTGTATAGCTTTGGCTGTCACTTTGTAGACCAGGCTGGCCTCGGACTCAAAAGAGCTGCCTGCCTCTGCCTTCCTGAGTCCTGGGATTAAAGGCCTATGCTACCATGTCTGGCTTTTAATGACTATTTTAAAAGCCTAGTAGGCTTTGACTTGAGAATGGCCTTTGAGCGTGGGAGGAGAACACACCCACAGGGACATTCTGAAGGGCAGGTCAAGAAACAGAGAGACACCTGCATCTTCTACTTTTCTACCCAGAATCTAACCCATAAATTTCCTATAAGCTCTTGAGCATGAGTATAACTGTCTATTTTGCTTTCGATTCCTCCATGTATTTATCAAACTTCCCCTTCCATGGGGGAAAATTTCTAAGCTAGATATTTCCTCATTGTGAAATTTACTGATGGGAACTTTGAGACTGTTGATGCTTTCTCTCTGGAAGAGACAAACTAGCTTCTAGATGTCCTTGATTTTCACACTTTTCTCTTTTTCCGCACATGATAATTAGCTTTTACAATACTCCAAGCATAGATTTTCCAGGTAATGTAAAACACCCAGTTTTTGTTCTTTCTATTTTTCCTCTAAGTACATGTATTTTATGAAGGTGACAGATCATAGATGAGTCACTTTCTAAGAGGAGCCCTTAATGAAAGGACCACAGAAACGAGGCAAAGTTTATCTCTACCAGTGGACTTTGTAAATAACGGATGGGAATGCTGTTGCCAAAGGAATCTGAGCCCTTTGCCTTCCTTGCGATTCCTTCAGAACTGGCATATTCACCAGCATCCATGCTGTGGCACTGCTTTGAAATCCTTTCTTCCTTCTACACCCTACTGAGGAGCCTCATCCTCATCTAGGGATGAGGTTTTCAGATAGTCAACCCAGCAGGCCCAGATATGTCATGTTTTAAAGAATGTGCTGCCAAGGCTGGTCTGTGACTTAAAGAGGAACACATTTTCTCTGTAACTCTGCACTGCGGTGAAAGCAGCCTGGTTGATAAAAGCGTTTTGCTCTGAGACTTTATCAGCAATGTGACTTATCTGAATGCTGGCTTTCCTTCTAGGTTCCTGGTCTTCTGGAAGCTGCCAGGCCCAAGGAACCTATGAGACAGTTCTTCTGTTCCTTGTGGAAACTTTAACTTCTACCACTGGCCAACTTCTGGAAGCTGCCTGAGACACCCAGAGCATTTTCATAGCCACGTCTCTGTAGGCCCTTCTCAGGCTCCTGGACTTGCCTGTGTTTGGACAGCTCCACCTGCTGGCTGCTCCTGCTCCCTTTTTACTTAATTTTATCCCAGTCTCTCCTGTTATTGTGGCCTGAGGCCTGTGAGTCCTTTTACTGAGTCGTTGACATATGGGTGGTTCAGAGGACTCCTGAAGCAGTAGATACAGTATGAAATACCCTTTCTTTTCCTAATGTCCCTAATGAAATGATAACAGGTCTCCAAGTCTTACCAATTTTCAGAATTCATGTTTGAGCCATTTGTGAAGATTTCATACTAAAACCTTGCTGTACACAGAGGGCTCGCTGAAGCTGCTGTGTAGGACAGGGCTTTAATCACGAAGTTTAGAAGTGCTAGGGTCCTGGGCCACGGTGGTGGTACATGCCATCAATCTCAGCGCTTGAAAGGCAGAGGAAGCAGGATCTTCCTATGGTCAAAGTTAGCCTGGAGTACATAGTTTCCTAGGCCAGCCAAGGATGTACAGTGAGGGCCTATCTCAGATGAAAACAAAACAAAACAAAAACAAAACCCCCAAACAAACAAACAAACAAACAAAGCACAACTAAAATGTGAAATAAAAATAAATATATGAAAAAGAGAAACTCTGAGATCCAAATTTAATGGGTTAAATTTACCAGAGGTTAAAAAAAAAACTAAGAATAAGAAATATGATTTTATACATGTGAAAAGAAGTAATTTAGATGTAAATTAATTGTTTAAGAGAACATATATAGGTTATTTTAATTAGTCTAATATTTATTTAGCCTTAATGTAGTAGTAGGCAAATGTCACACTTTGATTTAGTAGCAAAACTTCCCAAAGTAGTCACAGTGTGTTTGGGTCTTCAAACAAACACCCGTAGACTATAGCCTCAAATGCCTGGAAGAGTCTAATGTTAATACGCATACACAAAGCGGCCCACGTAGAAGATAGGACCCGCCAAACTGCACATACATCCTTAGTTACCAATTTTAAACTCCTGTGGAAGTATTATTAAGTTAAAGAGAATCATGGGTAACTCATCATAAACAGGCTTTCAATCGCTGCTCTAAGTCGTAACTGTGAATCACGTAAGGAGATGTCAAAGGAAGATTTTGTAATTAACAAGTTCTACTATGTGGTTTATAGACAAAACACCAACACATGGTGAAGGAGATAAGGTGAAATCAAATTACACTATTATAATGGAATATCACTGCACTGTACTGGCTAGTTTGGGGTCAACTTGACACAAGCTGGAGTCATCATAGAAGAGGGGATCTCAATTGAGGAAATGCCTCCATACGATCCTGCTATACAACATCGTTTTCGGTGAATGATCAGTGGGAGAGGGCCCAGCCATTGTGGATGGTGCCATCCCTGGGCTGGAGGTCCTGAGCTGTATAAGAAAGCAGGCTGAGCAAGCCCTGGGTAGCAAGTAAACAGCACCATTTTAAGGCCTGTGCATCAGCTTCTGCTTCCAGCCTCCTGCCCTGGGTGAGTTCCTGTCTTCAAGACTCTTGATGGTGAACTCTTATGTGGAACTGCTATCAGCACCAGGATGCTGGAGCGTTGCTGTAACAGACTCGGCCACGTTATTTTGGGGAGGGTTGTAAAAGGACTTCAGAATTTTGAGCTAGAAAAGTCATTGAGTGTTGAAAGCTCAGAGCTGTTCTGTGGGAGCTTTGAAGATAAGAATGTACAGGAAATGAGATACAGGAGGGAGGATGGGACTGGGAGAAGAGGGGGGAGGGGCCTGTGGCCTATATGTAAATTGAATTAATTAAAAAAAATGTTGAGATCAGTGCGGACAATGGAAGCCTAGCTTGTGAAGTTTCTGAGGAAAGCAAAGACTCTACTGGGCTTTTTGTGTTTAGAACCTGTAGTTTAGGTTTTCTGGAGCTGAAGAATCAGCTGTGATTAATAAGACACCAAAACTACTAAAGCTAATCCTTTGCGTTGCTGGGATGCTTGATGTTGCTCAGCTGGAGGCGAGAAACTAAGTGATCAAGAAGCATCACTGAGGTGACATCTTTTGGAAAGTGTTTTCTGAGAGTCAGCACACAGAAGGCCAAGGTTGTGCCTCATGCTGGCAGCTGAACCCAGTAGTGTGAGTCACTCGGGTGCAGCTGGCTTTGAAGGTGTGAAGGGGTCATGGAGACCGACTGAGGCGCGCCACTGTGTGGAGGGGCTGGAGTTCCTGAAGAGAGCCCAGGAGAGGTTACTGGTGACAGTGCAGCCCAGTTGCAGCAAAGGACTCCAAGAAGTTTTGGAGATGTCAGTGCCATGGGATGAGCACCAAGAACAGCAGCAGCAGTGGACTGGAGCCAGCCAGTGCCTAGAAGACAAGCTGTGTGTGCCGCAGTGGGCAGATCTGGAGAAGGGGCCATGCCCAGAAGACTGTGAGTGAATATCAGACAGTGGGACATGGAGTTATTTATAGGGCTGGAGTTTGGTTCAGACTGTGAGCGTGCCCTGGCTGGCTCTTCTCTCTTGAAGTAAGAAAGCAGGCAACGTAATTCTGATTTTTACAAGGATCCCACAGTTGAGAGATCTCAAACTTTAAAAGGAGCCTGTTCTGCCTGTCAACTAAAGTACCGCAGACGCTTTCCATAGACCATTCGCTTAGCACCCAGCCATGCATTTGGAAATCCCGGGCAAGACGCTGGTGATGAAATTGTAAGATGATCCTTTACTTACTTGAGGTCAAGGGAGGGCTTAATGTTTCTGGGGGGCAGGCTGGGGACTGGCGGTTGTGTTGGATGAGGCGCTGGAGGTGGTGGCAGAGAGGTTGTCGCGTAAGGCGTCTGGCTTTTGCTGGTACCTAAGAAGCAAAAGGATGGTAAATTTAGACACATCTTCAAAGCATAAGGACTTACTATTCCAAACACGCAGAAACAATTTTCAACAGAATATTAGAAATATGACCCTTGTTGAATGAATGCTTTAAAGTGTCTAATATTTTAGCAAAGTTCCTTTTCTGAGTATTTTATAAACCTTCGTTTTAACGTTCTTGATTTTGTGAACAATTGTACATCAACTTTATATCACATTCTTCATGATTGTGCAAATGCACTTAATTTTTCCATTGGGTCTGTATTTTAGAGCAAAAAGGTCTAGTATTCAATCTACTCTCACACTTTTGTTTTTGACAAGCTCTTTAAACTTTTAACAAATTATATTTTGTTTATGTTATGTTCTTTTTAAGTCTGGAAGCCTATTAAATCATCCCACAAGTAAATTATATACAGTGTTAAAACTATACTGTAGATAGTAAGAAAATTGAAGCTTGACTCACCTATATTCTCATGACCTAGCAATGACTACTGAATTGCATGCATTTTTGAGCATTTTGATGCAAATGTATGACATCTCTCCATCCCAGTATTGTTTCTGTTCATTTTCTCTAATGTGACTCTGTTGCCCTTTTAATTAATTAATTACTTTTTGATACAGAGTTTTTCTGGGTAGTCCTGACTGTCCTGGGCTCGCTTAGTAGCTCAGGTTGGCCTCGAACCCAGCTCTCTGTTACTTTTAAATTCTGCAACGTGGTACTAATGCTGAGATTTCTCTTTGGCAGCCTCATGGCTCTGATATACTGAGAGAATATTCTTCGGGGAAGAGCTGAATTACATGGGAGTAAATCTTGGCTTGGATCGGTTATTTTCTAGTGTCTTTTATAAAATGGAGCTAACAATGATGTCACCTTAGATGGGTATTCTCTTCAGCTCTACAATATAAGGTGACCAATAAACGTATCATCAATATGTAAGTACAAAGCACTGACAATAGTGTCTGGTCGATAGTTAAGCTTAGTGTTTTGTTTTTTATTTAACAAGTATCTATAGAATTCCTACAATATGCCAAGTTCTGTTCTAGGTACTAGGAACACAGCAGAGATAAATCAGCAATTTCTGAGAAAATATATTATACTTAAGTAATGCAATCTGCAATACGATCTGTCATATAAATTGTGAGTTGTACAATGAGAGGTGGGAATAGTGTGTAACTGGATGTGATGGCCATTCTCTTCAGCTCTACAGTTAATGACCTGACCATGGTATACTGGAATTGGACCATATAAGCAATTTTTTTTTCATAGAAATTGAAAACACCAGGCTTCATTCATTATTTTTTCCACTATGTAGAGAAGATGCTGACAATGCAGATTAGACTCACGTGTACCACTCTCTAGTTGTCATATTATGAATAGTGTAAAATCAGGGAAATATTCCTAGTGCTTAGCCAAATATTTATAGTTACTTTCCAACTCAGCAAAACACTCGCTTCATTCACGAATGAATGCAGCTCGGATAAGGAACTTTTACTACCTTTGTTTACTGATTAACTGAAAATATCAATCAACATTTAGGTTAGGGCTGCATTAATTCATTGATTTCAACTATAAATTGGCTACCGGATACAACAATTGGCGATAGGGGATTTTAAGCAACAACTATTTATTTTGCTATCTCTAGGTTATGTGCTCTTCTGCCTTCTACTGGTAACGCTTACTGCATGCACGTAAGCGCACCGGCACACACACGCCCCCTGTCCCCCATGTTATCATCAGTTTCTCGTGAGAACTGGTGCTTGAACATTTGCCAGCATGGTGCCAAAATTTTTTACTTCCCCATGGGGGAGGACAATTGCCTCAGCATCTTCCCTTCTTGCATTCACTCTTTTCCTGTTGCCCAATTCTCCATTTACTTTCTGACTTGATATTTTATGCTTTAAAAACGTTAGGCCATCTAGTTTCTTTGAATATGGGGTTTGTGTCTCTTACCTCCCTTGCTTTGGGCTGACCATTTTGAGACAGAAAGAGGATACCACTTCGGAAAATGTGTTAATTTTATACAAGTTAAACACTGGTGCAGTTTTCCATGTTTATAGCTATGTTTCTTTTAAAGTGCTTAATCCATTCAGTTATTTATATTTTATATAATATTTGCTTGCTCTTATCCACTTAAATGGTGCCTTTATCAGGAATATTAACCTTGGGGCTAGAGAGACGGCTCAGTGGCTAGCAGTGTGCGCTGCTCCTGTAGATGAATCTAGTTCCTAGCACTTAGATCAGGGCAGCTCACAACCACTTGGAACACCAGATCCAGGGGACCTAACAGCCTCTTCTAGACTCTGTTGGAGTAGCGCGCGCACACACACACACACACACACACACACACACACACACACATACACACACAGACACACAAACTAAAAATAAAATAAAAAATTAAAAAGAATAGTAATCTTTTTTTTGCTTCTCTCCTGGCCAAAGTGACAACTGAATCTAATTTTGCTAATTTAGCTTTTGTCTCTTTACATTTGAAAAAAAAAAACAGCCAAAACCTACCTCACCAGTAAAGATATCTGAACAGCCTTTGACAAGAACACAGCATTACATCAGTTTGAAAGTATGTAAGCGACCAACCAATGTGGTACTTGTCTCTTAACGAATACTCTTATAGGTCCAATGTGGTCCATGCAGCCTGGTATTGACTGACATGCTATTTTATGACCCACAACTGTGCTTATTAATTTGAAATGCCTCTTTCACCAGAGCATACATATTAGATTATTGGGCAGATGAAAAGATGTTTTTGCTATTTTGATTTATAAATAAGAGATTTGCAGCCAAAAAGAATAAGCTGCTGTGAGTGAATGTTAATAAACCATTGACTACATACAACGATGCAATGTGTATTAACCATCTGTGACTTATATTTTATGGAAAAAAAAGTTTGGCAAGCAGGAGCCATTAGCATATGAGGTGAACTTAGGACTGGAAGGAAGAAATTACGGACAAGGGCTAGGCAATGTCAAGTCTCGTGGATCGGAAGCACTGAGACCTCTCTGCCTGCACCAGGCTGGTGGAGCTGCATCAGTGGCCTGGTGGACACCCCCTGTCCTGCTTTCCTGTCACCACATGCTGTTCATTAGTTACAATAGCCAGAGTCATTTCGGAAGGGTGTGCTTGCTTTTTCCATTGAGCTTGGAACAGACGGGGGTGAGTTTCAGTTGCTAGCAATCTTGTGTGCCACCCAGACAGGGCTTGCCTGAGAGTGCACCAAGGCCAGAGCAGGGCAGGACTCGGAGACAGAAAGGAAAAGACTGGGTTTGAAATAAAGATGGCCATTGGGAAAGGGTTAAAAATGAACTGTAAGACTTAACAGAGTACCAAATTAACTGTTAACTGGTCCTGTCCTTCACCATCCATTCAAGTCTTCATGCGATACGCTAGGAGGTCGTAGTGAAGTATTTCGCTGTGCAAAGTCTATGGTCACCTTCAAATACTGCAAAAGTTCATTTGCATGTATGAAAAATGATTCTAAAGCAAAGCATCTTTTTCTCCTGGGACAAAGAAACAAGAAGACTAACCTCTCTCTCTCTATATATACATATACATATCAGATATACATGAATACATAGGAGCACCTTCCCAACACACAGTGTGTAATATGACCTACGGCCTGCCCTGGAACCTGGTTCTGTTGCGTGGCCTATGCGGGAAACACTGAGAAGCCTCTGACAGTATGAAATAAGACTAGTTAATTTGCATTTCTATACTTGAGGCTAAGGACTTTGACCTTGCTTATGAGATGTTCCGTCTGTGTGAGCATGCACATCTCTTTATTAATTTGTAAAAAAAAAAAAAAAAAAAAAAGCTTTGTATTTTGATAAGCAGCCGCAGAAGCACATTTTCCCTTTATGATTTTATTTCATAGACTAAAACATCATACAGAATATAGGCACATAGGCAGATCCTGCTGTGCATCTCAAAGCACTCTTAAAACATTTAGAGTACTCTCAGCAGCCTTCAGGGGTATACGGTCTTGAGTTTGGTTTCACAATATTTTTGCTTGCCTTAATTCAATGTCTTCTGTTCTGACCTTCAAAGGATTTGTAAACTGGGGTGCATGGGAAATTTTGCAAACCCATTTAGTTGAAAACAAAACACGGGATCTGTATTAGTAAGAAAGCTTTTGATGTGAAAGCCAAGTGCCAAGAAAATGTGAGGCAGTTTGAACAGTCCATCAAAATGGAAAGATCAGTAATACTGAAACATGAGAGCCACAGAGGTAGTCAAAGCCAAAATTAGGATGGAGGTGAAGAGGTAGAGATAAAAATGATTCTCATGATAAATGAGAGGAAAGAAAGCGAACTCTTCAGTCACATCTCTAGCTCCTCATCTTATCTGTGACTTTAACATCTGGAGCAGTAGATATCAAACTTTCTAATGCTGTGACCCTTTAATACAGCTCCTCATGCTGTAGTGACCTCCAAACATAAAATTGTTTCATTGCTACATTACAATTGTAAATTGTAATGTAAATATCTGATATGCAGGATATCTGATATGTGACCCCTGTGAAAGGGCCATTCAGCCCCCAAAGGGATTGGGACCCACAGGTTGAGAATCACTGATCTAGAGAGTTGAATTATTGCTTTGCATTTTTAAATACTCAAAATTTATTTATTTATATTTGTGAAGATGCCATTTCACCTATGTGGAAGTCAGAGAACAGCTTGCAAGAGTTAGTTCTCTCTTTTGTTATGTAGGTAGGTCTCAGGGACCAAACTTGCGTCCTCAGGCTTGAAGGCTAGTGCTTTCTCCTGATGAACCATTTTGACGGCCATCCTTTTAAATTTTTATTTTATTTTTATTAATTACAGTTTATTCACTTTGTATCCCAGTTGAAGCCCCCTCCCCCACTCTGTTCTAATCCCACCCTCCCTTCCTCCCTCTTCTTCTCCTATGCCCCTCCCCAAGTCCAATGATTGGCGAGGTCCTCCTCCCCCTCCATCTGACCCTAGTCTACCAGGTCTCATCAGGACTGGCTGTATTGTCTTCCTATGTGGACTGGTAAGGCTGCTCCCATGTCAGGTGGAGGTGATCAAAGAGTCAGCCAACGATTTCATGGTAGAGACAGTCCATGTTCCTATTATTGGGGAACCCTCTTGGACACTGAGCTGCCATGGGCTACATCTGTGCAGGGGTTCTAGATTATTTCAATGCATGGTCCTTGTTTGGAGTATCAGTCTCAGAAATGACCCAGGTTTTTTGGTTCTGTTTCTCTCCTTGTGGAGCTCCTGCCCCCTCCAGGTGTTTCTATCTCCCCCTTCTTCCATAAGATTCCCTGCGCTCTGCCCAAAGTTTGGCTACGAGTCTCAGCATCTGCTTTAATACTCTGCTGGGTAGAGTCTTTCAGGTGACCTCTGTGGTAGGCTCCTGTCCTGTTCCCTGTTTTATCCCTCTTCTGATATCTGTCCTGTTTGCCTTTCTGAATGAAGATTGATCATCTTACCCAGGGTCCTCCTTGATTATCTTTCTTAGGTGTACAGATTTTAGTATCCTATTTCATATGTCTTAATATCTACTTATAAGTGAGTGTATACTATGAGTGTCTTTCTGCTTCTGGGATACCTCACTCAGGATGATCTTTTCTATTTCCCACCATTTGCCTGCAAATTTCATGATTTCCTTGCTTTTAATTGCTGATTAGTATTCCATTGTGTAAATGTACCACAATTTCGGTATCCATTCCTCAACTGAGGGACATCTGAGTTTTTTTTTTTTCTTCCAGCTTTTGGCTATTACAAATAAAGCTGCTATGAACATGGTTGAGCAAAACGACAACCTAGAGATTGGGAAAGGATCTTCACCAACCCTATATTTGACAGAAGGCTAATATCCAAAATATAAAAAGAACTCAAGAAGTTAAACAGAAACAAATCAAGTAATCCAATTTAAAAAGGGGATACAGAGCTAAACAGAATTCTCAATAGAGGAACCTTGAATGGCAGAGAAACACTTAAAGAAATGCTCAACATCCTTAGTCATCAGGGAAATGCAAATCAAAACAACCCTGAGATTTCACCTTACACCCATCAGAATGGCTAAGATCAAAAACTCAAGTGACAAAACATGCTGGAGAGGATATGGAGAAAGAGGAACACTACTCTATTGCTGGTGGGAATGTAAAATTGTACAACCACTTTGGAAATTAATCTGGTGCTTTCTCAGACAATTAGGAATAGTGCTACCTTAAGATCGAGCTATACCACTCCTAGGCATATATCCAAAAGTTGCTCAAGTACACAACAAGGACATCTTTTTTTTTTTTTTGTTAACTTTTAAAAATTTCCTTTTTTAATAACAACTCTATTGGCTATTTAATTATATGTAACTATAAAGGAAACTATTTTTACTAGTGATTTTATTTTTAATATATATATAAGCTAACATGAATTTCAAATTTTACAGTAATTTAATAAGAATTTGATGAATTTTTACATCTTGCCCATTTTAAAAAGGATGATAAATATTAATTATTTATCATTTATATTATTATAATATTAATATTATAATATTAATTACTTATCATTATATTATTTAGCTGACGTTTAACATTTTCACAGATAGGTAACAACTGCACATGTGATATTTTGACACATTGTATTCATTATATTAATACAAACAGGATATTTAGGTCATCTCTGATCTCACACATCTATTAGTCTTTGTAATAATCATCCCTTTTGTTATTTTGATGTGCCGGACACAGTGTTTTAAACAGCCCTTTCTGTGGAACAGAGCACAAGCGCTCACTCCTCCTCACCTGGTGAGTCCCGGCATATCTGCAGCCCCTGTCGTCATTATGCCCAGTCTAGAGCCACCAGTAACCACTATTTTATTTTCTACTTCAACAAGCTCAACTCTTGACACACTGTTTTCTTCTGAGTAGCCCTGGCTATCCCAGAACTCAATATGTAGGTCAAACTTGCCTCGAACTCAAAGATCCACCTGCCTCTGCCTCCTGAGTGACACTTTTCCTTTTTTAAAGGAAGAGGATATTCCACAAAGAAAATGTTTATTAAGGTAATTTGCCTGACTTGTGGTTTGTCTAGGAAGGTTCTCTATTCCTACTACAACTGTGAGGTTTTAACAGGGACAGATTAGGTCATCAGACCCTAGGCTTTGGGGAGAAGACCGGAAGGACCAGCTAAGAAGAGAGAGCCTTCCTCTAGGCCCGGACAAAGTAGGTATTTTCAGGTACAACTCCAAAGAAACACACATGAAGGGAAAACAAACTCTTATAGGTAAGAGTTAATCACGGTGGCAGACTGGACAGAGAGAATGGACTCAGCTGAAAAGTGTTTGCTACTTCTGCTGTGAAAATGACTGCTGTTGCCATTGCTCTTTTTGGAAGTCTAACTCTGTAGAAAGGAAGGGCCCTGAGTCATAAGACACCACGAAAGCCCAAGTTGATAAGTAAAGGCCTAGAGAAGAGAATGATAGGGTAGACAGAGAAGAGAGGATCAAAGTACCAAGGAGTAGTGCAGTGCAGGAGGAGGAGCAGTGCAGGAGGAGGAGCAGTGCAGGAGGAGGAGGAGCAGTGCAGGAGGAGGAGCAGTGCAGGAGGAGGAGCAGTGCAGGAGGAGGAGGAGCAGTGCAGGAGGAGGAGCAGTGCAGGAGGAGGAGCAGTGCAGGAGGAGGAGGAGCAGTGCTCCTCCTCCT
>NW_026585987.1:9065049-9099522 GCF_907164565.1 Psammomys obesus
AGGAGGAGGAGCAGTGCAGGAGGAGGAGCAGTGCAGGAGGAGGAGGAGCAGTGCAGGAGGAGGATCATTGCTGACAAATCAAATGAACTGATGTGGTATACTGAGCAGGTCTCTCTCCTGTTCTTTAATAAAAACAAACAAGTATGCACTTTCAATTACACAAATTAGCTCTGACTCATTTCTGGATGAAGGTTTACAAGATGAGGTAGAATTTACACGACCCCTTACAGTCCTCTGTCCTCTCTCACTGCTTACTTTTGCAGGGTCTTTTCTATGCACATTCTAACCTCTGTGCATACAGAGACACCAATCTGAACATGCTGATGTGTATGCTGGGTTTCTCTCAGTCTTGGTAACTGTGCTGGAATAATCTGTGATGTAGATGCCCCAGAGTTAAATTAGCCCTTCCTCCACTGACTACAAGCAAAGCTTCACGGAACATCTACCTACATGCTCATGTATCTGCACATAGATAACTCAACCTTTTCTCATGACCGTCTTCATATATTCAGTGCACACATAGATAATTGTGTAGGAAACTGGGGAATCTCTGAGAGTGTTCAAACATTTAAGATGGAAATAATCACCCCTATCCTCCTGCCTTTATCTCCCAAAATGCAGGATTAGAGATCTGTAATGAACTGTGGTTTAAATCTATGTTATAAAGTTTATGACAGTATTCAGCCTTCACTTGTTCCTGTTTTCTTCAACCTGAGGTAAATAAAGGTACAGTTTAATGATAATATAAACATATTTGTAGAGAGAATATCCGTGTAGATAGATACAACACCTGTCAATAAAAACTTATGGCGTATTGGAAAAGGTAGAATAGAAGGCGGAACATCCAGTAGGCAGAAAGGATTCTGGGATAGAGCCAGGTGCACAAGATTTACCCCTGGACACATGAATGGTACCTGAGCATAGGTAACCAGCCACCTGTCAGAATGTAGATTAGTATAAATGGGTTATTTTAAGTTATGAGCTGGCCAGAGAAATACCTATATGGCTTAGGTATTTGTGAATATTTTGAGTCTCACGAGTCATTATTCTGGGAGCTTAGGACTGAGAGGAAACACCACCACAACACATATTTCTTTAATTTTGTATCTGGACTTTCACTAGAATGATACCAGATTTGTGTAGCAGGGCTTAGTAAGAACACCTTCTGTGTTAGCATGAAGATGTGAATTTGAATCTGAAGCACCCATGTAAAACACTGGGCATGTTTTCATGCACTTGCAACCGTAGAGCTGTGGGAGATGAAGATAGGATCTCAGGTTTGCTGCAGCTTGCTGATCACCTGCATAGTTCCGAGTTCAGTGAGAGACTCTGTCTCAAGGGAGTAAAATGGAGTGATGGAGCAGGACACTGAGCATCCTCCTTTGGCTCTTGCGTACAGACAAAACATTCCCCACTTTCTCAGCCCCACCTCCACACATATAACATATAACACATAACACACACAAACACAAATAATTATGAAGGACAATAGTGGTCTCTGTGAGTCTACAAACATCTCACACAGAAATAATCTGTCCTAATTGCCCACAGCTCCGTCGTATGTAACAAATGTACATACATAGAGAAATGACCATCACAAACAGGGCATGGTGGCCCACACGTGTAATCCCAGCATTGGATGGGCTGAGGCAGGGAAATAAGGTGTTCTGGACCAGTCTGACCTATATATATAGCAATACTCTTAAGTTACAAGTCTGTCATTACATTATAAAAATTAATAATCAGTAACATTTACTGTTGGTTCTCTATATGGAATCCAAATACAGTTGGAAATTGGTAGAACTACCATGTAATTAAATGTGTTTAATAATCATTCCTATTGATACTCACTCCCTTATTTCCTTCCCCATATTCTCTCATCTTGTTTTAGAGACAGGCTCTTACTATAGAACTGAGGCTGGCCTTGAATTCACAATCTTCCTTCCTCAACTTCTTGAGTGCTAGGATTATAGGCATGTTCCACTATTCTTAGCTCCCCCTTTCCACTCTATATCAAATAAATGAGAAAATTATTTTCTGCTTCTTCTCTCTTCTCTACTTTATCGTTGTTTATCTAGACAACTACAGCAGCCTTTTAGCTAATCTTTAATAGATTTAGTTATTTGTTTATTTTTAGTTTATTTTTTATTCTTCTCAAAAGCAAGAGATCCATGATAAAATTCTGTTTTCCTTATTTAAGTCTGAAGAGTTTTTTGTTTGTTGGTTGGTTGGTTGGTTTTTAGCATGCCATGAAGCCAAAAAGACTTCTTTCCAGTTTGTTTCAAAGCCTTTATAGTCAAACATCTCCCTTTAGTAAACTTTTCCATATCTCAATGATGAAAGAAGCTAGAAGATCAAGTGAAAAAGAAACCAATAGCTAACATGCTAACGAAAAAAAAAATGCAGACAAAACTGTTTCTGTGACCTGCTTGTGTGTGTGTGTGTGTGCGCGCGCGTGTGTGTACAAAGAAGAATACCGATTCTCTGACAGTTACAGCCACGTGTGTTGCTTGGTCACCCTTTGGCATGAGCCCATGAATGGTAGATGACTCTGGGGTCAGCAAGATTGATCATTAGTTTCCCAGGAGGAAGAATTGTTGCTAGTCACACCTACGGTTTGTGGGAGAGGTGGGGAGGAAAGAGATTATAACTTAGGGAGAGAGAACAGAGTGGAAATTTCCTACATTGCCCGGCTTGCTTTTTAAATATTTATTTTATCATTTATTGGGTGTGTGCGCGTGCATGCATGTGTGTGTGATATGACAAGCTGCTGCCATTCTGAGATGAGACTGTGAATGGGGTAAGTGGGTTTGTGGTGGTTGTATGTCGCGAGGGGTTCCTTTCCAACTCACTGGAAAACACCCCATAACTTCTCCCTTATAATAGAAGTGTGGCTGTGAACATGTATGGAATTGCTCTTCCAATTTCATAACAGGCTCAACCATTTCTGTGCCTTTTGTGCACAGGGTCCCTGCTGTGCAGGATCCTTCCAAGATAGTTAGATGACAGCATTATCAATGCCAGCTCCTTACATCCTTAGAGGATGCTGGCCAGGGAGTAGTCACAGAATTCACCTCAGTGGTTCCAATTGGTGACAGGACAGTTCCAATGTCTAAGGAAGTATTCGGGATCCCATGTGGGTGTAGGGCAAAGGTTGTCGTTAGTGGGTTTATAGGTCTGTGATTGCTACCAGGATCCGATGACAAGAGTTCAAGGAATCTGAAATTCCCTCAGTGGGCAGAGTTAGCATTTACAAAGAATATAGTGTGCCTGCCACACTCTATACTGGTGGCATTCTAGAACACTGAGCAGTTCCTTTTGTGTAGGAGATGCAGCAGTATGGCATGCTGCTGGGTCAGGTACAGTGGACAGTTAGCCCCCTTCAAATGCAGCAACCCTTCAATGGGAGCTCTCCCTGCTGCCCAGAGTGGTGTCTTCACACTTGTCCTAGGAGAATCTCAGGTCATTTCATCATCTGCCCTAAGAACAGACATAAGGAGCCACATAGCCGCTTCTGTGATCAGCACCATTCTCACAGGCAAATCTCGACTTTTAGCTCAACTCAAAGTCTACCTCAGAACCCGCAGCTCTGGAAGATCACTACAGCCAGGCTTCCTTTGATGCCAGTTATTGTGAGGGGCTTTACATTAGAAGTGCCAGTCTTTAAAGTGCTAAACATTGTTCACCTCTCAAAACACTCCTCAGATTGTGGGGAAGGAAACAAGGATTGTAGCACTAGAGTTTTGCAGAAACGAGGCTTGTCATTAAAGTTAAAAATAAAAACAGCAGTGCAACTTCCTGATTTTTTTGATTCAAAAGTCTCAGTTCTAGTCTTTTGGTTTGGCTTCCCAAGACCATTTTAACTAAGATGGTGTAGGCTGCTGAAGGCTCTTGGGTGAAACCATGAGCAGGTTTTACCTCAAGAGGCAGGCATAGAATCTGAAAGACAAGAGGCCCTCCTAACTTCAGGACTCAGCAGTTAGGATCTCAGGCAGGCTTTACACACCTCTGGAGGAAGGCATCCACACATATGACCAAAGTGCTTCTGACTGGAAAGATGTAGCCTAGCTCTGAACCTTTGGCCCAGATAATGGAGGAATATAGCTGTCTGATGTCTGGACCCACTTACCATTTCAGGCCATCCTGATTTTAATAACATTATACAGGGCCCTACAGGCGGGAGGCTAGACAGCTGTCTAGTATCCCGAGGGCTGTGGCTAACCTCCAAAATGAATTGCTTTTGTTGCTACCTTTTTACTATGGCGCTCCTGCACACCCAGAGAGGCTTCTGTTTTCTCAGTGGAACACAGATCTAAGAGGTTTGTAACCTACCGTCTTCTCAGTGTACAGAGCGTTAGTGGAGGGAGACTCCGGGGTGTCTCACTCAATTTTCTCCTTTTGAAAATGAGAAGGTGACTGAAGAAGCGACTTGGACCAGTATCTCCTGAGATTGGTATGATCGGGCCCAGAATGGAATCTCTCTTGATATTTAAACCCAATTCGTTATTCAGTTTGACAGCTGTAGGATAGTTAGATCCCATCTGACCCATCTTTCTTAAACTGCCAGTTGCTGGAGAACTGGGACATCGTGTGGAAAGAACATGTTTAATTTCTCCTGCCAGTGAGTCTAAAAACTCTGCAATTGCTGTACTTCACGTTTTGAACATGAGACGTGCTATTTGATTGATAGATCTGATTTTGAACTTCAAATCTAGAACTTTCTTGATCGTGAGGTCTTGAGGCTGAAAGAGCATGCACACACGCTTTACCACGTAAGCTGAACAGCAACACTGCAGAACTGTCAGGGGCTGCAGCGATGGCCACTTCCTACTTTATCCGCTGACGTATTTCTGCAAAGCTGTTCTCAGCTTCCCCATCTCAAGAAAGTTTAAGATTAAGAACAGTGACTCCAAGTTTCCTTTTTTACATTTTAAAGGGCTTTCCTAGCAAATGCAAACCATTTGTTTCCAGTGAACTTGAATTGTATGCATTATCCATGAATCTTCATTTTTCTCACGTGTTATTAGCCCTAAGGTTAGTTCTGAGGGATGCTGGTCCTACTGATGTATTTTCAGAGAGAAAGACAAAACCAACAAAACAAAAAGGTATTCTATGGGCAGCTGTGATTTGGAAATGGCTGCAGACTGTACTCTCATTTTGATATCCACAGGTCTCAGTACAGTTGTGGTTTTCCTTGTCTGAGATGAGGTCTCCTCTATACTGGTTGCCCTGGACTTGCTCTGTAAGCCCAGGCTGGCACTGGACCCCCACAAGACCTGTCTTGGACTCACAGAAGTTTGTCCCATCACACTGGACCCTCAGTTGTGTCTTAAAGACCTTCTAATCAGAAAAAAAAAAAAATTACCTCAGCTTCTCTTGGGATTTTCCAAATGTACTTTTCTTTTTCTTTTCTTTTTTTTTTTAAAGATCTATTTATTATTTATACAACATTCTGCCTGCACACCAGATCTTACTATAGATGGTTATGAGCCACCATGTGGTTGCTGGGAATTGAACTCAGGACCTTTGGAAGAACAGTGAGTGTTCTTAACGTCTGAGCCATCACTCCAGCCCCAAATGTACTTTTCTTATTGAACCTTTATTTGTAAGTCTTTTCAAGTCTTATTTTTTTTTTCATGTGTGGGTGTTTCGGCTGCATGTAAGCATGTGCACCTCATGCATGCGTGGTGTCTGTGGAGGTCGGAAGCTGGCACCGGAGCCTTTGGGACTGCAACTGTGGCTGAGCCATCACGTGGGTACTGAGACTCAAGCCTGGATCCTGGGCTTGATACAGCTGAACTGTATCTTTGCCACCTCCTTCAACAATCTTAGTTCAGAGGCCAAGACTGTTTTGTTTTGTTTTGTGTGTGTGTTATGTGTTGTTTTGCGGTGTTTTAAGAACTTCTGAGGATGAGGTTTTTAAAGGATTAGCTATCATACCATAAACCTGGACTCTACCAAAAGGACTGGAGTTTAGTCTCAGCTATGCTTCTAACCCATTTGTTTGGTTAGGTTAAGTCCCATGACTGTTGAACCTTGGTGTTTTGTTGTAAAATGGAAAGGATCAGAATAGCCTGTGGCAGAATGTGGGTGCTTAAACTTTTTGCCTGTACCGACATAAAGACAAGCAGGCCATTGTATTTCTTGTAAAGAAGTTCATTGGTAAAGCTTTAAAAATATGTTACCTTGGAAATTTAGCATTAGCTCTATCAAAATAGTTTCTCCTTGAAATTTTTATTTCACTAATTACAGTTTGTTTCTGAGACAAAGCATAACATGATAGCTCTGGCAGAAATTCACTCTGGGACCAGGATGGCCTTCAAATCACTGAAAGCCTGCCTTTGCCTCCTAAGTACTGAAATTAAAGGTATGCACTACCATGCCTGGCTTGTTCTCTCATTTAAAAAATGCAGTAAGTTTTCTTTTTATTCAATTAAAATGTAATTACGTGTCCTCCCTCTCTTTTCTACCTCCTACTAGCCCTGTGTACCCTCCCCTTCTTCCCCCCAAATTCTTGAGGCGTTCCTTCTTTAACCATCATTGTTATCATTTTGATAGGGGTCTGAACATCTCCTGATTATTCTAGGAATGCCTTTATTTTGATAAATGTATCATCTTGTAGGACACACAGAAAATTGGCTAGAGATTCTTTTTTAGCCTTCTTAGCTTTGGCCCGGTGGAGCTGGTTTGTATACAGTGTTCTGTATAAATGTACAGTGAATAACATTCTTACATGAGCTACGAAGAAAGCCTTTGTCAACCACATAAGACAGCTTTTGCAGAGTGCTTCCTGGGTGACAGACACTGTTGCATTAGCTTAGGCACGTCTATGCTCATTTAATCTCTCCTGGCCTTATGAAGTAAACAGCATTATTGGCCTTATTTCAGGTGAGGAAGTGGACACATTAATGTGCTCCAAGTCTGACAGCGACTCAGGTAGAGCTGGGGTCTGAACTCAGACATTCCACAATCTGGCCACTGTGTATGTGTTCCTGTGAGGTAGCTGAGAAACAGGGGGTAGGTTTAAGGGGGGAAAAAAAGAAGGTGAGAGATGAGACCTTCCTTTCCATTTTCAGGAAGTAAGTACAGAGGGCTTATCGTTTTAGTAACCACTGAAGCCTCACTGCTTCTCCCGTGGAGACTCCACGGTACACAAAAGGTCACTTCCAAGCTGTCCACTCACTGTATCTATTCTCTCCAGCCCCCTTTCTTCCTCTCTCTTCCCTCCTTTTCTTGGATGGTGCCTATACTGTCTTTGGACTCAACATAGCCTTCAGTTCTTCCAGGAAGGTGCCCCGTTGCTTTTTAAGACCATTTGAGACATCAAACACTCAGTACTCTGTACTGGTTCACTTTAGTCCCCACCACATGGCAATTGAAATGCCTGTCTATTTCTCCGTGGCTCCTCTTAGAAGGGACGGGTCAGGAGAGCAGCATCCCACCCACCCTCTCTCTCTGGGAATCCCTAGGGCCTAGCACAGTGCATAGCATGTTGCTGGTGTTCAAATGATGTTTGTCGTTGCCCCAGCTGCATCTTTTCACAGTGGCTTGTACTGCACAAAATAATTATTCCTCACATACAGTTTCCTTCTTTCTGGTGCATAAATAGGTGGCTACCCCGGACTCTGGGATGCCAATGGAAGAAGTGAGGATGCTGATTCCATTCCAGGCCTGCCTGCCTGGCCCTGTTCATGTGTCTGCCATGCCTCCAATATGCCTGACTGACTCCATTCTTGTCCCTTTCCTCCCATCTTTATGTATTTCCTTGAGATCATAATAGGAATATACAGTTGTGTTGGTGGATGCTCAGGGAAGTCTGTACTGGAAAAATGACCAGACCCAAAAGACGTCGTGGACAGAACCCTCACTGTCGCCACAATTATCCAGCTGGTTGTTAGGACCTTTAAGAGGCAGAAAGTAGTACAGATGGAGGCGGAGATGTGATAGCCATAGATACAATTGCTGTGGCAGTTTCTATGGGGGTGAAAAGCTTCCCCTATGGAATGCTGGTCTAGAGAGATGGACTTCAGTGGGGCAGGTGACTCTCGGGAGGGTACCATCTACTTTCCATCCTTCCTGCTTTCTCCTCTTATAATTTTGTAATGAACTTTTTACTGACACTACTTTCTAGGGGCTCCACTGCTCCACATTTTCATTATTTTTAGTAACTTTTTTTTTTTCAGCACAAGTTAAAGCGCTTAAACAAATGACACTTTCCCTATACTTTTCCAGGACTGAAGCTGAGGTGTTGGCTCACTCAATGACTCAGATTCGTTTGTTCATCATTTGTTTGGCAAGACCTTGGAACAGGGCATGGTTCTAACTCACAATGGATTTGGTTTAGCACCAGATACAAATAACGCTGTTCAGAATATACTATGACCAGTACAGGGAAAGATGTCAATCCAGTTTTAGAACTGTCAGAGCCGAGGCAGCTGGAGGCTGTCTATAACTGCTGTTTCGTAGTGCTCTGATATAAAGAAGGAAAAGGTCCACCATCTGAGCTGCCCTACACTAGAGTCACATGTGAACACATGTGAACTACTTAAACTGTGGCAAGTTTAGATGTAAAACTTGTTCAAGGTAGAATTATGTTTTTGGAAAAAGGAAACAAGCTACACAAAAGCCTAGGTGTATGCATACTAGGTTGACAAAGTGTGTTTGCAGAGGTCTTGGCATCTGGTCACATTTTTGGTTACAGTCAGACCCGTACCTAGGAATGCACAGTATCTTCTGTCTCAATAGAAACAAGCAGAATCCGAACTGGACCTGTTGGACCATCCTAAGGATGACTGTCTGTTGGGGAGCTTGGTGGAGCTCTATTGTGTAGAGAAAGAACACTGCCCAGCATTGTCCCTGTGTCTGCTCTTGTAGGCTGCTGGATGCTGGCTCTCTGGGACTTAAGCCAGGCCAGGACCTGGAAGAAGTTCTGGCATGATTCATATCAATTCCTCGGTATCCTTACTTTTGCTATTCTTCCATTTTTATTTGGCCCGAGGTATCCCACAGGAAAATATGTTTCTAAAATAGCTCCAAACACACTATTTTTATAAGATGTAAAAAGAAAAAAAAATCACATGCCAATTGAAAAGAAACTAATTGGAGTTTTACAACGAGTTTAGATGTTGAGTGTGCATAAGAATCTCTTGGTGGGGCTGAAGAGCTGGCACAGGGGTCAAAGTTCCTTGCTGCTCTTCCAGAGAACCTGGGCTCAGTTCCCAGCACTCAGTGGTGGTTCACAACAATCTGGAATTCTAGCTCCAAGGGACCCACCACCCTCTTCTGGTCTCTGTGAGCACCAGGCATGCAAATGGTACACAGACATATAGGCAGGTAAAACTCCCATAAACACACACACACACACACACACACACAAAACAAACAAGCAAATAAATAAAAACAAAGACCAAAACCCAATAAAATTTAAGCAACAACAACAAAGAATCTCCCAGGAAAGTGGTTAAAAATGAAGGTACTTAGCCTCCAGATAAGGAGCTGATGAGAGCAGCTCCATAGAGTTAGAACAAGGGCAGGAGTCTCAATTTGAAAATTTGAAGATGCCAAAGCTGTTCTGATGGAGGGAATTTGTGGGTCGCACTGGAAAAGCACTGCCTCTGGGGAGCAATTGATGCAAGGAAAAATTCACGCTGGCTCCCATGTAAAGAATACTGAAAGAAATATTAGCTTTATCTAATGGCAACCTGAGCTATAGTTAAGAATTTACAAGGCAAATTTTGGTTTTAGAAAGAACAGAAAATTATTACAAACTGATTTTCTAGGCAAATTTTGTGACCATATGAGAAAATAGTTTCCACACACACAAAAAAATCATTCAACAGTTAGTTGCCAGAGTTTCAAGGTGAACTACAAGTCAGCCAAAGGAGTGATGGAGGCAGAAACATCCTTCATAGTTGTATTTGGAATAGAACAACACAAATCTGATACAATGAACAATTCAATTATATTAATCAAAACAGTGTTTGATATGTTTTCCTTTACAAATGGGGCATATTTCCCTTACTAAATTCAGTAATGTTATCTGTTTAAATCACTTAAAACTGTTACAACATGAACTTTTGAAAACGCAGTTAAATGGTTTGTTTTGCTGAGTTTCAACATGAAAATCCCAGGCTATTAGATCACACACTCAGATTACAGAAACCCTGACTTTCCTGCCTATTTGAGAACAATTCCCAAGGATTTTTACCCCGAATGTCAGTCTGTTTGGGAGAAAGAGTGGTTTTACATTTCCAGAAGAGGATAAGCATGTTCCTGAATTTGAAAACCAAGTTTTCATTAATATACTTCATTGTATCAAGATGCTGAAAGATTTCCCATCAGTTTGCCAGCACGACATAAAAATTCTCTTTAGCAATATATGTATTTGCTGATGATTTGTCCTTTCCTCCAATTTCTTTCAGTGATAGAATAGAGAAAATTGGGTGTATATTTTCAAGCTAGACCTCTCAAAAATAAGAGATTAAAAAAATCTGTTATGACCTGGTTAACACACAAAAATTATATGTCCTTTAATATCAAACATTAATTGACCCCTGTCCCATGGATGTCTTTGAATATTGACATATTCATTTCTCCTCTAAATGTAAAGTACTTTAAGTAAAATCAATTGTGGTTCCACTTTAGCTGACTTTGACTTTAGATTCTATGCTGTATTTGTACTTTAAATATGGAATCTCCGTCAAATTTTTTCTTGAAAAAAAGTGACCTCTAACATTCCAAGTAATTACTTTTGAGACCCTTTAAGGAACACAAAGCTCTATTTGTTGTCTGTTTTGTTGTTTTTTTCTTTTGTTTTTGAGAGTCCTGGTCTGCATAGACCAGGCGAGCCTCAAACTCACAGAGAGCTGTTGTGGGTATAAACGTGTTTTTGTTTTATTCCCAGGTGTGGGATGTGGGACTGATTCAGATGGTCAAACAAGAACGAACAATGTGGCTGCTGCTTTCCTCCTGCAGCCCCTGGTTGGTGTTGACGCAGTGGGACAAGAAGCTGGAGATCTCCTGAAAGGAGGATTGGACTGGCTTCAAGGAACCGGATGACCCTAACCAGCAGGTAAGAAAACTGCATGCCCTCTTCCACAAACCCTTTCTCTATCCTTCCCTGGGGTGTTGGAAGGGATTGGGGTGGAGGAGGGAGAAAGAGATGTAAATAAAAGAAATGTAAATAAAAGAGTTTTTTTAAAAGTATGCCAACAGAGATCCATCTGCCTCTGTCCCCTGAGTGCTGGAAATAAAGGCATGGCCCCCTGCCCCGGCACACAGTTACACAAAGCTCTCTCTTTAGATAGTGTAGTTTGCTGCTGAAAGGGAAACTATTTACTATGCTAAGATATTGTTTGTCCCATGACACAGTCCAAGTGAAAACTTCAGATCAGCATTTAGCTTCACAGGATGATTTTCCTTCCCGTTACTCAGTGCAGGCCTTCCATCGATATCCGCACTTGTTCAGCACCTGAGGAGGGGCCGCTGTCTTTTCACATTCTGAGAGCCCAACCTTAGGTGTTGTCTCCCTCCTTCCCACTCTGGGAGGAAAGCAAAACTCAGGGCCTCACCCATGTTAGGCAAGTACATGCCTTACCACTGAGAGGTATCCCTACTCTGAGAGGATTATTTACCTGTGACATAAGAAGTGCTTTTCTGCAGTTAATACTTTAAAAAGTGAAATTTCTTACAACTAAAATTTAGATAGTCGATTAAAAATTCCTGCTAGAAGTGGCAGGTGGAACTGTGTTGCTGCAGCATAATCTGTTTGCTGTCAGCCTCTAGAAATGATGGGTAAGGTGGCTGCGCATGCGCACACACACATACACAATTAAGGTGCTAACAAGGCTCTGAGGGCTTGTGGTGTGCCAGAAAGTATACGAGGTACATTTTCTATATATTGCTTGACCATAATAATAATTGTATAAGAGGAATTTGTTTCCACAAATATGAAAAAACGAGGTTTGAGGAGGCCAGGTCCCTTTCACAGAGCCCAGCAGTTAGTGGAACAGTTTTTTCTGGGGCTCATGCCTCCCCTCCAGCAACAAGATATCGTCAGGTCTCTCTGATGAGAAATGACTGGGAAATCTGCATCTTCAAAATAAAGATGTGCTCTTTGTAATACAGCTTCCATTTGATAGGCAGATGTTCATACAACTGTCTACATAGTCGCCTATCAACTTCACAGCTTGAAAGCAGTCTCCTGGTTAAAAAAAAAATACAGCAACAATCTTGACAAAAAGCTTGTTTTCATAGTGCTGCCTCCATCTTCTCCTTTTATCGCTAGGCACATAAGCATGGGTGTCTATCTGCACCATCAAAGCCTGAGAGCACCTTCCTTCAAATCTCCTTCTCTTTGACTCAACTAAAAAGGCATCACAAAAGAAAAGTACTCTCTATCTTAGGCCTGTCTTTGTTTTCTATCTGCTCAGTTTTGTGTGTGTGCATGTTTCCTGGTTTTTTGACACAGGGTTTTTCTGTGTAACCTTGGCTGTCCCGGACTCACTTCGTAAACCAGGTTGGTCTTAGACTCACAAAAATCCACCTTCCTCTGCTTCCCTGAGTGCTGGGATTAAAGGAGTGCACCACCATGCCTGGCTATTGACTCAATTTTTTAAAAGTGTTTTATAAACATAGGTCTCTTTCAAAGATTAGGTGCTTGATATATGAGAAATTATTGAGGGATAAATGAATGTTGTTTGTCCAATGACGTTATTAGGAAAACTGAGCCAGTATATTTGGGCACAGATCAGAATCTGGACATAACAACCACCAATGCCTTTTCTGTTGCTGATAAGTTGGTCAGCTGGGAAGAGTGCTTTCCAAACACAGAGATCTCCCAAAGGAATAAGGGTGTGTGTGTTTGTCATCTGTGGCAGTACTAACAGTTATCCACAAAGCAGCCACTCTTAAAGTAATATGTGATTATTCCCATTTTCAAAGTCAATTTTCTTAGGGCCTCCATCTATTTCTTTGCTTTGAATGCTGCTTTGGATAGCACCAATAATACTAAACATGGCTCTGGGTTTTGTTTGTTGGTTTGGTTTATTTTGCTGTTGTTTGTTTGTTAAATAGCAATAGTACTGGCCACATAAAAGTCTTTGTGCAGGGTAGATCTTAAGACCAGTGTATGGTAGAAGAGGGGAGTGAAGAAGAAAGATGAAGGGATTAGAGAACATAAAAAAGGAATAGAGGAAACTCAGATGACAGTGCCAAGAGTCCTTGATGACTGAATGGCTAGTTGCTCTTCTCTTCCAGGTTTATAGGCAGGTGGAGGGACCATTCAGCGACTAACTGTGTAAATGACAAATGAGAGTCATAGCTCTCTAAGGGTCCCACACTCCTTCAGACATGCCCGGAGCTCTTTGCGATTTAGAAACTAAAGCACTAATGTTGCCATAGCCAAGGACTCTTGGGATACTGGTGTTCTGCCATCACAGTGGTCAGAGCTATGCCACCTTAGGCATATATATTTGAGTAGTATCTTTGTACTTCCTCTAAGTAAGCAAGTGTTTAAGACTAAGCACAAGGCAGTACCTGTTTGCTCAAACACGTTACTCACTCATTTGCGTATTTTGATGTAATCACCAACTTCTAGTATCGTGTTTCAGTGCTATTTTGTCACTTTTTTTTTTCGTCTGAGAAAAAAAGCCATTGCTTAGAAGTTCTTCCTCTCCCCAGCCCCTCACTTCCCTCATTCCACTGTGGCCAAGAGCAGCCATTGTGAAAGTCACCTGATGTTGGGTAAGTACTCCCACCCCTGTGGCCACCCCAGACTTCCAACCCGAGACCTCCAATCCTATGTTACCCTAGATCCCTTGAACTCCGAGCATGAGAATATTTTAAGTGCAACTTTAAGTTAGCATTTGAAAGACTAGAGCCCGATTTCGATGTTTTGTTTTTACTTCTGAATGGATGACTTGGTCACCCTTGGTTAGAACTTTAATTCACTTTTGTTATCTTTCTCCTGTTTAGTGTTCACAGCAACCAGGATATTAGGTGGAAGCAACCTTGTTACGGTTTAACTCAGGAAAGAACCTGAAAACCTTCAAGTGCCAGGGCTGGTAGCAGAAGGCTGCTTTCTGGCATTCTTATTTTTTAAGGATGTCTAGTCATTTAGCACTAAAAATAGGTAAAGGATAAAATAACCAGCTTTCTTTGTCAGTGTGGGACAGCTCCCTCCCGCCTGTGCTTGTACTTAGATGAATTACATTCACACACACATGCTTTGTCTATCAGATATTCATTTCTAGTAAAATAACGAGTTCTGATAACAACACAAAATGAAACCACTTCCTCTTGGCCATCCTTTCCCATGTGATTCTTCTGGGGCAAGAGAACTTGAAGTAAGAAACACCTGCTTAAGTACAAAAAAGGCAGTGTTAGAGGAAGGGTTGAGACTGCAGGCAGTTGAAATGCTCTGAATAAAAAAGTGGAAAGAACATTTTTTCTTTGCTGTTGAAAAGGATGGGTCAAGAAAATGCAGAAGAGGAAAGAGAGGTGAGCCACAGGAAGAGGTAGAAGCCTTTGGTTAACAACCCTTAGCTACCTTTGAAGAACAGAGGCAGCCACCATCCTATGTCATGTTTATGCTCAACATTAATGCCTCTGGTTCTAGAAACCTTCAGCACAATCTGTCCTGCAAGCAATGGTTTGTAGTTGTTAGGCTGCAGTGATAATTAAGGAATCTGCCTGTTCTCATGCCTGTTTATGACAGTATACAACACAGGACAAGGACGAGATGATCTCCAAGCCTATCCAAACTAGAAGATGGAAGAGACAGAGGCCAGAGTTGTCCTTGAGAAACTGGGCCTCTTGGTCATTCATCAACCAGCACAGAGTGGGAGATATTTCTACATACTTCTACCTCGTGCTTGGAATTTACCTCCCTCTCCCCCTAATTTTAAGGAGCACAGGAATGTAACTGAAATGTTAGCTAATCATACCAAATTTTTTTCTGTTTTCTAATTGAGTAGCTCTGTTTACCTTTTGCATCTCCGCAAAACTCAGTCATGATGACCAGAGTTTAACTCTGAGCATTTGTATTGGGCTGACCATGGAAGCTGGTTGTTTAGCTCCAAGGGATCTGATGCCCTATTCTGGCCTCCACAGGCACACATATGTGTACACACTCACACAGTCATGCATTTATGCATGAACTCACACGCACACACACATACAAAATAAAACAAAACAAAATAAAAATGCTTTTTTAGAGAAAGAAAAATGATCAAAGAATAGGCCATAGTTAATAATGTGGAGACAGATGCGTGCATCCGAACGAATGCTTGTGTGTGTGTGTGTGCATGCTTCTGAACAGCAGACAGAAGCAGAATTCCTGGAGAATTCAGTCTAGATCCTCAGGGAGTAGTCATGTTGTCACGCAGGTTAATTTTGAAAAATCGCTGAGGGACAGTCAGGTCAAGAGTAGACAGTGGTTAGGCCCGGCATGTGGTGCTTACCTTTAACCCCAGCACCCAGGAGGTAGAGGCAGGAGGATATCTGAGTTTGAAGAAGCCAACCTGGTCTACAAAGAAAGTTCCAAGACAGCAACCAGAGCTACACAGAAAACCTGTCTCAAAAAAAAAAAAAAAAAAAAAAAAAAAAAAAAAGGAGTTGAGTGTGGTCTGTGTGTCTCACCGGCCCAGCAGAGCTGAAGGGCCGTTGTGTGCATGGCGCAGCTGCAGGGGCATGGCTGCTGTGAGCATGCAGCTGATTCAGTAGTGCAGCCCCTTTCTTTGGGGAAGAGGAAAGCCTCATATGGTTTTGGGTTCAGATTTTTTTTTTTTTCCTGAAACCAGATGTCGCCTGTTCAGTTACATCTTGCTGATAGTATCTATTGCTACTGGGGGCTCTGGATGGGGTTTTCCACCTTTGACACGCCAGACAGAATTAGGCATCATCTTTTCCCCTCCCTTTGGAGACAATTAAAACAGGATAGAAAAATGTTTCTTTTCTATATACCAGCAGTTACGATAACAGTTAAATTCTCCAAACATTTGGGCTTTTCCCCCCTATTTCTCGTACATTGGAAAAATACGTAATGTAGTGTTCTCGAAGGTTCCCTGGCTTTGGAAACATGATAAACATGATATAATTTTCATGTTTATGCTTTCTATGAAAAGATAGAAAAAAAATTCCAAAGGATTTTGAGAAATCAGGTAGCTGGATTTGTGTTCCTGGGGCATAAAATTTTGTTCTTCCAACAGCTGGAGTTAATCTTTCTGTTTTAGAAGCCAATTTCATTTTGTTCTTAAAATATAAAGCATATGCACAAAGACATGATTTTGGCATATGAAACAAATCCATCATCTCAGAAATAGTTTTAATCAAGGCAGAGAGACAAAGGAGCCTTTAATGCCATTTATCTGGAGTCTACAAGTCAAACTATTTTAAAGGGTTTGTTTGGCTTGGCCTGGAGATTATTTTAGCAGATCTCACGCTAGAACGAGTGTCCAGCGATTATGTAGCATATACATTTATCTGATCTTCCTAGCTAGTTTTATTGGTTGACTTGGGTACATGCAATCAAAACTAAGTTGGGAAGAGCTTTTTGTATTTTGTTATCAGATTTAGACTGTTTTTGTCAGCTTTGGAGATTACACATAGGACTCACTCATGCTGAGCTAACCCTCTTTCTCTGCTCTCTCTATCCATTGTGTACATAGATCTATATTCATAATCATTTCCATGCCTGGCTGAGTTCGTATTTGATTATTAAGCTTTGTTTTCAGTTTCCTTCCTTTCGTGAGAAAATTGAAATTTCACGATAATGCTTTTGGAATTTTATGAATTTGAACAAACTTGGAATAGACTAAGATTTGTCTCATAACAAATTTTCATAACTGAAAGGTAAGTCAGCCATTGGAACACCATTCATTTATGTTACAACTGGTCAATATTTTTGACATTTCATAAATGTGGTTAAAGTTGATATAGTGCCCATTAATTTAGTACTATATCCACATATCACTAAGGCTTGGAAAAACACTAACTTCAGCCTTTTGACCACAGGAAGAGGTTTTACAATGGAGAAATCATGGCATGTTGCCATAAAATTTTATAGGAATTTCTGTTTTATAAAAGAAAAGCGATTGTCTTTTTCACATCATTCAGGGTGGATATCACTGTAAGAAAACCGTTCTCTGCAATTTAGTGGGTATATGTAGAGTTTTGAGCTAAGACACTATTAGAAGACTAACAGTGAGATGTGAATGGGAAGGATTCTGAAGGTCATATTTAGGACCAAACAAAGAACGAAGAACGTAAATATACCAATCGCAAAATGGTCTAGGAGCCAAAGGAATGACTTTGCTGTCCTCACAAAAATGGCCCTACTCTTCTCTTGCCAGCTCTGCCAACTACTGCTATATTTGCTTTTCTCTGGTTGGCTGGTTCTCAAGGCATTTGCAGAACAGTAGTCAGTACTGGGAGCACCGTCTGAGTGTCCTTGGCCAATGATATCCATCTGCAGAGTATGCTAAGAGGCTCCAGGTAAGCACCGGCTAGTTTCCTTTCTGCCTGTTTAACTTAGTTTCTGAGGTTAGACGGCTGCTCCCTTTGGATATGTCACTGATTCCTGGAGTAAAGTATTTTTAGCTGGAAATAAATGGTTAGGAAGGGGAGCTTCAGGATATCTCTCCTTCATTTCTCAAATAATAACAGTAAAAACAAGGTAAGAAAGACTTCCGAGATTACTGGTTAGCCATCTTGGAAGGAAGGAAAAATAATGTCACATACAAACTTTTAAGAAATTGTTGAGTAAGGAAAAAAAATGGAGAATTCTCATGCTGGTGGTGGCGAGGCAGGCAAAGCTCCTGATCTGTTTTCTAGGCCCAGAAACATTTTGTGAAGAGGAAGACAGTGATTTCTGAAAACAACAAACAAGAAAACCTGTGAATTTTCACTAATACATTCTACTTCAGAAGCAGGTTGAGGGGTAAGTGAATAGCCTGAGGAAGGTCAAGAGAAATGCGCAACAGAAAGGCTCTAAATACCACAAGAAGGATCAGTGGCTAATGCTGGCCTTGCAATGTCTAGGACGGAGCACTAAACAAGAGCTCGGAGAACTAGGTCCCCAGCAAGGGCTGCTGTCAAATCCCACACCGCTTTCAAACACTGTGGAGAAAGGCACTTGAAGCAATACTTAGATCTCAAATTATAGTTAGATGGGGGGGGGGGTCAGATTTATCATACTGGATTAGAGCTTCTAGACGCTCATGTCATGGGTCTGCCAGATCAAAATTGAGGGTGATCATATAGGGAAAGAAGATGTCTGGAGAAGCCTGAGAACAACAGAGTGGTGGGATCACTCAGGAAATAACTGGTGATAAAATGATTGACAGCTATAGCCTGGCTAAGTGTTTATACTTCTAGGACAAAGATTTTTATAAAAATTGTGACAGAAAGCAAGAGAACTTCAAAGGAGTAAATTCCTGATAGCCTTCCTTAGATTTTTCCACAGTAAAATACATTGGCAAAAATTTAAAACAGAGACTGTGCAAATGCTCGTCAAAGTGATAAGAGGTTGGCTTTTACAAAGTTCCAGACGTGCTGCTGGGATTTAAACCTCCATGGAACAGTTTGCTTAAGAGAACTGGGTTCATACTAAGGACACAGGTTTATCCATCTTGGGCAGAAAAAGAGATGTCTGGAACTCAGTGAGGAAAGACCAAGAATAAGGTACTCAGGTCTGACCAAGGGCTTGTGCATTGAATGGAGCCTTTCTGAGGCATTTACAGTAAGGGGATAATCTAGCTGATTGACGGGTTAATAGTGAGTGGTTCCTCAGGGGTTGCAACCTGAAATAGAAAGGAGGACCGGAGATCTTTTCAAAAACAGATTTCCCAGAACCAAGAAGGGTAAGAGAATTGAAATTAAGACTGGGCTCCAGTCTCAAAGTACACAGAAACCCAGAGAGTGAGAGCCTAGCACAACTTGGTGAAGGCCTCATTGCCTCCTTAGGCCGAACCACACAGTGAAGTAAGTTCTGACTCATCTGTACACTTCAGGGCCCTGCCTGTGGATTTAGTGTCCCAGGTATTCCAATGAGACATCTTTGGACTATTGTGGGGTCCACTTAAATCCAATATGACTCAAACATCAGGTCAATGCAGGCATCAAAAATTTATTGTAATCAAGTTGCTATTGATTCATCAGGGCTGCAGAACAGACTCTGAAGCTGAACTGTGATCCCAAAAGGATGCTGAACAGCATATTTAAAGGATGAAGCCATAAAGCAAAGGGGTGAGGGATGGGCTACAGCATTATACAATCATATTTTGACACACATAAGGACTTGAGCTAGGGAGTTTCCATCAATCAGGATAGGAGTAGGATCCTGGGCCTGGGCACATGAACTTAGTTGACTCTGCCAGCAAGATGGAGGAGTTGTCCTTAAAATGGCTGGACTCAGACAATTGTCTCTTTACAAGTTGTCCCTGAGATAGCTGGACTCAGACAACTGTTTCCTTACAACAGAAGCTGTTCAGCTATTGGGAAGTCCCCAGCTCCCCTTAGGCCTGGGACCTTGAGCTTAGTCTCCCCCTATATTAAATGGATCTGAAATGGTACTCAGAATAAGTTTCTTTTGCTTGTTCCCAACCTACTCTTGATAAACCTCATTCTTAACTTCCAAGTGTACAGCGCTATTGCTAACCATATAGAAACTCGGAAGACCATTTACCTTAAATCTTTAAGATGCATCTGAGCCTTGGATACCTGTTCCTAAAATGGCCTGCAGCAACAAGGTGGGGGGATGCTTCTATACACCAAGAGAAAGCATTTTCAGTACATAAAAAAACCTATAAAGTAGATGTAAAAGGATAATGACAGGTCGGAAGGAGGCAGTGATAGGTCTGGGGTCTGTGAAGAAAGTCTCATCCCTGCCTAGAAACAGACCACCTACTACTGACATAGCCTATGATCCTTTGCTTTCCCCTGAGGGTACGAAGTGGAAGCTTTCCAGATGAACTCTGTCCCAGCCACAGCCCAAGCTCTTCCTAAGGTTTTTTTTAAAGGCTTATTTATTTTATTTTATGTGCATGAGTGTTTTACCTGCGTGTTTGTCTGTGTAACCACATGCATGCTGGTGCCCGTGGAACTCATAAGAGGGAGTAGGATTCCCTGAGAACTGGAGTAAGAGATGGCTGTGAGCTGACAAATAAGTGCTGGGAAGCAAACCCAGGTCCTCTGCAAGAACAATAAGTATTCTTAACCTCTGAACTATCTCTCCATGCCCTGGCTCAACTCTTCTTGATGTCAGGTTCCTGTCAGATGGATTAGCTGAAGGAGCAAATGTACTAATGAGAAAGGGGTGTGCTACTGTTTAGTATTGGCCCTAGATTCATTCCTTTAACTGTTACTGTGGCTAACTTATTATTTCCATAGTTAACATGTAGAACAATTCGTGTTTCTAGTGTTAAGAACAAGACAAGAAAGGTTTGAATCATTTTTTTTTTCTAGTAGGTTTTCATTACCTCCTACATACAAATCAACAGCTGGGTCTGGAGGGGTGCTCAAAGAACCCAGACATTATGGTGAATAGTACCAGAAACTTGGGAATGTCTTTTAAGGGAGTCAAAAGAAAGGTGAGTTTAGAGAACATTTTGATGTTTCATTAAAAAAAATAAGTTTAGGCTTTTTAAATCCTAAATGGTTCTTGTGGTGGGGGAACCAAAAGCATTATTAGCTCCACATTCAGAAAGCAATGTGATACAGCATGCTTACAGCTTATAGGTGAGACCCTGAAAAGATCTCTTCAGGGTGTGTGCTTTGTGTAAAATTCATTTTGTGTCAAAGCTCCATTAAATTGAACGTGCTTCCAATCTGTTAAAGTAACTAGTTAACTATGGGAAGCATTATATTAACACTGAGTATGGATGGGGGCAACTAACTTCTTAATTTCTTACTAACACACCTTTGTGGGAAAACAAACTAGGAAAGTGGTGGAAATTCACATTTTTCCTATTCCACAAATGAGAGAATAATGGTAAACAAATTGCTTTCTGCTTTAATGGAGCTCAAAGTGATCTGTATAATACACACACACACACACACACACACACACACACACACACACACACATTTCCAGACAGGATTTCTTTCTGTAGCCTTGGCTTTCCTGGTCTCACCTTTTTAGACCAAGCTGCCTTCAAATTCACAGAGATCTGCTTGCCTCTGCTTCCCTGGGTGCTGCGATTATAGGCGTGTGCCACCATGACCGGCTTATAATAATTTTTTAAAAGACATATTATCACCAAAAGACAGAATAAAATATAAAATGTGGAGTCTCAGGTATCATTGTGCTTGTTTCATCATTGCAAGGAGTCCTATGTTTCATGAAAGGCAGCCAGCATAGTGGCTGGAGCAGGAATGGGAACACAGCCTCTGGAATCTGAGAGACATGAGGACCAGTCCTGGCCTGGGTAAATTCACTAAATGTGCTGAGATAGAATTCCATTTCTTTGCTTGGAAAAAGTACAGTAGGGTTGTTTAATGTTATATAAAAAGGCCTCTCTAAATGATAACAATTTATCTAAGTATGAAATGGAAAAGAGGTAGTGAGGCAGAAAAGAGTATTGGAGGTTTGAAAGCCAACAGAACAATTACATAGACTGTTGTTCATTTGGACACTATTGTAATTACTTTTAGCAACAATAAAAAATAGTCTGCTTAGAGTAAGCCTTTACATTCACTGCAAAGCATTTCACTCTAGTCAGTATTTTTACATTTTAGAAGACTGAAAAATCACGGTTTATGAACATCTATCTCTAAACCTAATTTTTTCCGAAGCATACAATCTTTTTTCTTTCCCACCTTATTGCAAATGAATGACTAATGTTCTGAATTGTACAGGCCACAAATAATTTATCTCAATACCCTTCAGTGTATGAATTTCATGTCTAGCCAGACATGTTTATTACTGGCATTTGTCAGAGCTAGCGAAAAAGAACCCAGAAAACCTAGGTAGCCGTAGAAGATGTCTAGACATTTCCCTGCAAGCTGCCATTCTGAGTTGGAGAACACACATCAAAATGGGTGAATTTTAGTTAATCAAGAAGGTGAATACTTTCTGTAGACAAACTGCCCTTGATGAGGCCAGTGTTGAAATAACAGCCATGGGAGCCTATCTGTGATCTTTCTCCACCTCTAGCAGAATTTGATGGCTTCTCTTGGCCTTGGTCTGGAGCAGGTAGCACAATTTGGGGGTTAATGACAACCCTGTGCCACTTAGACGTTACCTCCTTCTCTCTCTTATCTTTCTACTAGGCAGAGGGAGTCTGTGGGAAGACCTTTCAGAGAGGTTATGCCTAAAGCTGCTTTAATCAGACACACACACACACACACACACACACACACACACACACACACATTTGTTTTGTTTTTTTATTTTTAAGATGGAGTAGTCTAGGCTAGCTTCAAAACTCTCTAAGGTAGTCCCAAGACACTGAACTTCTGTTCTTCCTCCTTCCACCTGCCAAGTCCTGAGCAACAGGCTTGCACCGTCAAATATAAATTTAGACCAGTGGGTTGACCTTTTGCAGGGGTCACCTAAGACCATCAGAAAACACCAATATTCACACTACAATCCATAACAGCAGTTAAATTACAGTTCTGAAGTAGCAATGAAAATAATTTTATGGTTGGCGTCACCACAACATGTGGAAGTGCACTAGAAGTTTGCAGCATTGGGAAGGCTGAAAACTGCTTTAGACAATAGCTCTATTTGGAGACACACAGGACTTGGAGTGCTATGGTGCCCTGTAAGTGTCACTCTTTTTCCATCTTACAATCGATAACTGTTGCACACCACTTGCTAGGATATTAATCACCACAGGCATAAGTGAACTTTTCTCATCATGACACAGGGTGACAAGTCTTTGCCGAGATATTCAGTACCAAATTCTACAACGTGCCGTAAATATTGCAATGACACCTTGGGAAGAAAACCAGACTTGTCTTCTGGAGGGACAAAAAAAGCATCCTTGGTCTGCCTTAATTTTCTAGCTTTGTACTACTTTATAAACTGGAATAGTACAGACATTTTTGTATTGGGAAATTAAAAAAAACACTTAAAATACAAAATATGAAGTCCTGTCTCCTAAAATCCCTGTTACTCTCCTACTTGAATCTTGGGCTTTTTAGGGAACATGATAAATAGCGTAGATATTTGCAGTGATTCAGAAGAGGGTTTCCAACTTTGCGGCCTTGACATTTTGGCCTGGATCATTCTGTGAAGGGTGGGGGCCTGCTATTGTGTTGTAGGAGGCTCTATCTACAAAATGTCAGCATCATCCGCTCTGGCAATTAAACACATCTCCCAGCAATGCCCACCGGCTTTAGAATTGACCAAATTTGATCAATTCTAGAATACTCATTTAGACATCTGCTCACTTCTCTCACTGGCTGTTGATGCACATCTCCCTCAGTCGACAGAAATGAAACATAACCAAGGGAGGAAACGCAATGGTTACCCTTAGGCAAAACCAATCATCAGTAAAACGCCTGAATTTCTTTCCATTGTCCCTCTAACAAGTCAGTACCCTTCCTCCCAAGGCACATTCTCAGAGAACTTGAGAGTTTCTACTTTTTCAGCCCTCCTCTACACAAAAGGGAAAAAAAAATGCCAAAGGAAAATTGACCCTATACTCACATGAGTGTCAGTTACGCAACCATTCCTTGCTCTAAATTTTCCCTCAGAAGCTGAAACACTGTGCCGTGGGCAAACCACAGTTACCAGCAATGAGAAACAACTCACTGTTTGCAGAGTCAGCTTTTCGGAATCTGCTCAGGTCAACGTTGGGTGGTCTGCTCGGCTTGGCTGGAGGCGGGCCCAGGACGGACAGCGGAGGCAGCGGCTTCTGCTTTGGGGTTGCTGAATTCTTGTCTCCTTTTTCCTTCTCCTGGTTTTGTCCCCATGGTGTCCCCGCTGTCAGCTTGGAAGGGGCCTTAGGGAATCTGGCCGACTCTTCCTGATTAATTTTGTTCAGAAAGATGTTCTTTGTGACATCTGTTTTCCTCTCTTCATTTTTTTCTTCAGAGGTTTTGGAGAGCCCTGGGCTCCCTCTGCTCGCAGCAGGTTTCAGTACCACTCCAGGAAAGGGTGAACTTGATGTTCCGTGGTCTTTATTCTCTGGGTCTTCCCTAGCTGGTTTCAAAGGGCCGCCCTTGGACTTGACCCCTAGTGGCACTGGAGATCCTTTCTGGACAGGTGCATTCTTAGAGATGCCCTCCTCTTCCTGCGAGTCCTCTGTACTTAGGGATGGCTTCTGGCCAAAGGCGTGTCTGGGAAATCGGGGTTTGGAGTCAGCATCTTGTGCCGCTGCTGTGAACTTGCTCTTAACTCCAGCCACCTTTGAGAGCCCTGGCTTCAGATCATTTTCTGGGACTGGGGGAGTAGGCCCTGGCTTTGGTCCTGGCGTCTTTAAATCAGACTCTTGGTTCAAATTGTGAAGCTTATTCCCAGGAGGCCGTAAAACCACAGGTTTGGTATCTTCTTTGGTCAAGTTGGTGGGTTTGGGGCTTACAGGTTTCAGAAACCCCACTTTGACCTCAGGGTCTCTAGAAACCGAGTTTGGCTGTGTTCCAAATCTTTGGTTCACTCCAGTAGGTTTTAAAAATGGGGGTTTGGGCTCCTTGTCAGACTTCTCCTCATAGGTAGGTTTCACTGCCAAGGGTGGTTTTGTGGTCCCAAATTTAGGCATGTTGCTGGGTCCTGCGGGAGGGCTGGCATTTCCTTGGTTATCAAATAAATTCTTTCTTGATTGTACTCCAGAAGGCGAGTTTTGTCCCGTAACTTTGAAGGGCCTGCTGTTGGCGGATGCCTCCTCTGCAGGGTTACTTCCCGTGTTGAACTTCGCCATGAGGGACTTCACATCTGTTTTTCCATCCTACAAAGCACAAGAGAACAAAACCCAGCTGAGATCCAGAAATCTTAGATGCGATTTAAAATACTATACCTTCAAGGGCTTCCTGATCTGTGGCCAGGGTGCTGAGGTGCCGCTGGGTGCCGGCATTCTGCTGATTGGTTGACCAGCTTTTGTAACATTTAAGTTCCTCTATGGCAAAATAAGTTGTGAGGGTTTCTTGAAAAGGGAGGGCTTAAACTTTACTGGGCTTAAACTTCTGTTGTTTGTCATGCAGAGACTGGCTCGTTTATCTTGAAAACGTTTCTCTGTCCTCTCAGTCTGCCTAGCTCTTACTGGCTTCACTCTGGCTCTGCAGTTCTCTACCTCATCATTATTATTATTTGCTTCATTTGAAAACATGTGGAAGTGGCTCACAAATGATTTCTCCAACATTTTACTACTAAGACTCATGTGGAAACCGGACTTCAAAACGAAAGCAGACCCTGTGTATTCAGGCTACATGCTTTTACCCAGCAAAGCGATGCTTAGCATCGCTGTGGCTGACGAGAGCTTTCCTGTTCCTGTTGCATTGAAGGTGTGTTTGCTGTTAGGGAGGTGTTGCAGAACATCCCAGCCCTTCTAAAAATATCAGAACAAGGTTCCCTTATTATTTAAAAGTACAGAATGCTACGGTTTGACTGTGTGCAGACTAACAGGCCATGAGGTAGAGGCACAGGTCAGAATATAGAGGGCAGTAGGCCCGCAGCAGAGGCTGGCTAGGAAGTCTCATTTCCAGATCTTTCTCTCAGTCTTGCTCTTCCACAATGACTTTTGTCAGTCCTCTGAGGTCCTGCCTCACCAGCCCTCCTCACAAGAATTAGGAAATTATGCAACAAAGATGGCAGATATTGGCCTTTCTTTGTTGATGTTGAATTTGTTAATGTCCAGTTGAACCTGGAAGGATTAGTAGTGTGTTTGCTCCTTCTTTTAAAAATTAGGCATTTGAGGCTGGGCATGTGGCTCATTTAGAGAGAGAGGGAGAGAGAAAGGGAGGGAGAGAGAGACCTGCCTAGCAAACATGAAGCTCTGGCTCAGGTGCTCAGCACTCAGGAAACCAGGTGTGGTGGGACCCTCTGTAACACCAGCATTTAGGAGGCAGAGACAGGATGATCAGAAGTTTTTGAACGTTAAGGTCATTCTTGGCTACACAACAAGTTTGAGACAAGCCTAGGCTACATGAGATCCTGCTTCAAAACAAAACAAAACAGAGCAGGAAGAACCTCCAGGTACATCAGCACAGGATTCTGAGACTTTACAGAGAAAAAGTACAAAATACTACACAGAAGACGTAGCTCAGTGTTAGAGGTGGTGCTCAGCATGGGCACACACAAGCATGCTCAAACACACACACACATGAACACATGCACACACGCATGCACGAATCTACACATACAGGCACATGCACATACACATGCATGCATTAACACACAAGGGTACACACACAGAATTTTCTCTCTGCTTTGAAGGAACTTTCTGAGAGGTTTTTTTTTTTTTTTTTTTTTTTTTTTTTTTTTTTTTTGATCCTCCGCTTCTCCTAGAGCATTATAATTTGTATTCTTTATGTATAATTTCTTTTAGGTTTATAAGACAAGGTGGAATAGTAAAGATTAAAAACCTAGGCTTGCGAGCCAGGTGGCAGGGAATATTAATGAGTTTTCTTATCTCCTCCATGCAAATGTGTAGGTGCTGCTCTTAGACAAATTAAATGAGTGCACAGGACAGGCGGTGTATAAAGCTAGGGAGCACTAGCACATCAGAGGACTTCCTGTTTTTGTGTAAAGAAGAGAGCTTAGTAATCATCTGTTTGCCTTGCTTGCTGCGCTGCTGGGAAATAGCACTGCTCTGCTGCACTATCTTGCTCATCACAGGGGAAAACCCTTGAAATACCCGTGGCCATGGTCAAACACCAGGCCTTATTTTTAGTTCTGAAACCATGGAAGTTGTGGACGTAGAGTGGAAACTGTAGTCTTGGCTGCTAATCCAGACCCAGGAGACCCTGCAGAGTTATTGACTGCAGCTCAAGCCTTGACTTTACCACGTAGCATAGCACCTAGCAAGTTACTGACTTTTCCGCGTCTGCTTTCTTCATCTCTGGGATCAGAACTGGAATTCCATTTTTCACTGGGTTCTTGTCTTGATGAGGATTGAATGGGCTCACGCAAGTGGTTAGGTGTATAGCTCAGTGGTAAAGTACTTGCTTACCAAACATAAGGCCTTAGGTTTGTTTCTCAGCTTCAAACAAGCGATATAAACAAGATGGATCGAGCATTGAATGTAACTCCTATGCTCTGATTTTCTGCCATCGTCATTGTTTGTAATTCATAACATTGTCTTTTCCAGATCGATCAAAAATTGAAGTTATTTACATAAACGTGTCTCCCAACAAACCCAGTTGTGAAATACACAGAGAGTTATGATGTGTGTGTCTGATTCAGCAGTACTCTTGAGAGTTTTTACTGGATCCAGAAAGATGGGGTAGGAGGGAGCAACAAGTCCTTCTCTGGGGCCTCTTGAAGAAACAGTAAGTGTACCGGAGCTCACCAGTATGTTTGGCACATAAACAACCTGACACCACTCAAGCCACACAGTTTCGCTGTAGTGTGGTTTGACCAATTAGCACTGTTACCGAGTGAATTAACTAAGATTGTCAGCCCTTAGCTTCAATTTTAACATCAATGTCATTGATGAAAGAAAAGGAAATAATGATTAAACATTAGTATTCTAACCTTTTAATTTCACTAAAATTTGAACATTAAAAAAAAAAAGATTTATTTATTGAGTATACAGTGTTCTGCCTGCACATGTGCCTGCATGCCAGAAGAGGCACCAGATCTCATTACAGATAGTGTGAGCCCCTATGTGGTTGCTGGGAACTGAACTCAGGACCTTTAGGAGAGCAGCCAGTGCTCTTAACCTCTGAGCCATCTCCCCATCTGCCACAAATTGAACATTTATTCACTGTTTTTACTTTTAAAAGGGGTGAGGGACTGGTGGGATGGTTCAGTAAATAAGAGTGCCTGTCACCAAGCCAAATGGCCTGAGTTCAGTTCTCAGGACCCACATGGTGGAAGGAGAAAACTGACTACTGAACATTGTCTTCTGACCTGTCTATACACGTGCCAACCTCACACATACAGGCACACAAAATAACTAAAAATGTCTAAAGGTAGGAACAATGTCTCAATTCATGCTAGAGAGTAAAACAACAGTTTTACTCCTGACCCTAATGCTAGGATGATCACATGTCCTTACTTATCAGGGCAGTACAGATAGAGACCAGCTCCAGAATAAAATCAGGCTCTCTCTTGCTTCCAAAACCAACCTGTGTTAAAAATAAATTTCTGGGGTAGGCTCCTGCACAGAGGGCCTCTGAAAGATTCTACCCTGAAGGGTATCAAAGCAGAGGCTGAGACTCATAGCCAAACTTTGGGCAGAGTGCAGGGAATCTTATGAAACAAGGGGGGGGGGATAGAAAGATCTGGAGGGGACAGAAGCTTGTGATCTTTTCTGAGATTTATACTCCAACCAAGGACCATGCATGGAGATAACCTAGAAACCCTGCTTAGATGTAGCCCATGGTAGCTCAGTGTCCAAGTGTGTTCCCTCGTAATGGCAACAGGGACTGTCTCTGACATGAACTCAGAGTGTTCATGTCAGTGAAATGGCTTGCTCTTTCATTTCCTCCTCCTGAGGGGGTGTGTGCAGCCTTACCAGGCCACAGAGGAAGACAATGCAGCCAGTCCTGATGAGACCTGATAGACTAGGCTCAGATGGAAGTGGAAGAGGACCTCCCCTATCAGTGGACTGGGGTAGAGGCATGGGAGGAGAAGAGGGAGAAAGGGTAGGATTGGGAGGAGACAAGAGAGGGGGCTACAGCTGGGATATAAAGTGAATAAATTGTAATTAATAAAACAATAAATAAATTTTAAAAACAAATTTCTGCTTCTGGGTTACCTTACTCAAGATCATCCTGAGTGAAGCAGAAAGACACACATGGTATATACTCATTTGCAAGCGGATATTAGGCATAAAATACTAAAATCCACAGACCTAAAGAAGCTGAATAACAAGGAGGACCCTAGGGAGGATGCTTAATTCTCATTCAGGAGGGCAAACAGGAGAGACACTGGAAGAAGTGGAAGAGAGGAAACAGGACAATAGTCTACCGTAGACCAACAAAGCCACCAAATTTGAGCCCATGGAGGACTGCAGAGACTGATGCACCAACCAAGGACCATGCATGCAAGGACCTAGACCTCCTGCCTAGATGTAGCCCATGGCAGCTCAGTCTTTCTGTGGATTCCCTAGTAAGGGGAGCAGGAGTTATCTTTGACATGGACTTGGTTGCCTGTTCTTTGATCACTTCTCCCTGGTGGGGTGAACTTGCCAGGCCATAGAGGAAGAGGATCCAGGTAGTCCTGATAAGACTTGATAGGCTAGGGTTAGATGGTAGGGGAGAAAAATCTCCCATTTCTGTAGACTATGGGAAGGTATAGGGGAAGAGGGTGGGACCAGGGGAAGATGAGGGAGGGAGCTACAATTGGGATATAAAGTGAATAAAACATAAAAGAGAAAATAAGAAAAAGAAAAGAGAAAAAAGAAAATATATTGTTAATATAAAAAACAAAATTCATAGCAACCTTTTTCAGTTCCTTCTCTAGGGACAACCATTTACACACACACACACACACACACAGACACACACAAACAAACAAATAAAAACATATCCTTGCACACAGATCCACTTATCCACCTTTTGTTTCAACTTTAAAACTGTAAAACAAAAACAAACACAAACAAACAAACCAGAAGCCCACACACCTGTACTTTGCTTTCGTCTGGAAACCATTTGGGTTGCATATTTAGTGTGTATATTGTCTACTCAGTGAGATGCAAAAGCAAGGACCTGATTTTATTTTCCTTCCTCTCTGTAGCAACATGCCTCCTCCCATGCAAACATTCTTTTCAGGCCTGGAATTTTCTCCCACAATATACTTTCGACACACCCGCTGATGGACTGAATGACTGATCAGAGTAGTAGGTAAATTATTTCTTCACCTCTTTGGTTGACCTCAGCCATGAATCCATTCAGAGATCTCTATTCCATTGCAAAATGGCTGTACTGGGTTCCAGTCAGCTGAGCCTCCAAGGCTGGAGTGAGTGTGAGGCCCCTTCTCAACAGGATGTGGGAACTTGCCTCTCACCACAGACTAAGTTCCTGAGGGCAGGAGCTGGCTGCTGTGGAGGGCAGGGGCATGAGTGGGAGGAGCTGGTGGCAGAAGCTGCAGTAGCAGCCTTAACTGTGTCAACCCTTTCTGACGGAGGTGGAGATGCTTTTGCCATGTCCCACTAGCCAACAGTGCCCTATCCCCAGAGGCTTACACTGTGAGGTAAAATGTCTTCTGAATGATATACCTGGCATCCATGGGCTCTCCCAAGGCGGTGTGTGCTTGCCTATTTCCCTGTGGTGGCCTCAATACAGTGTCTGAGGACTTCTGTGGGTATCACATTGTAACCCTGGCTCTGATGCCACCCAAGGCCCCTGTTATCCAGGACCTTTTCCTTCTGTCTGCCGTGTGTAAATGGGTGGAGAGGAAGAAAGAGAAAGCTCAGCTGCCCATCCCCCCCACTCCCAAATGCCTTGCATTCTTGAGCAGGATCAAAGACTAGGAGCTTGGAAGCTCTATAATTCTCCAAATTAGAACTGTTGGGCCTTTTCTTCCTTGCTATTCTATTAGATACCTCTTGCACACCTACTCTTTTTCTTATTTATTTTTATTATTAGTTACATTTTATTAACTCTGTATCCCAGCTATATCCCGCTCCCTCATTCCCTCCCAATCCCACCCTCCCTCCCTCATCTCCTCCCTGCCCCTTTCCAAGTCCACTGATTGGGGAGGACCTCCTCCCCTTTCATCTGACCCTGGTTTATCAGGTATCTTCAGGACTGGCTGCAAAGTCCTCCTCTGTGGCCTAGCAGGGCTGCTCCTTCCTTGGGTGGGTGGGGAGGTCAAAGAGCCTGCCATTGAGTTCATATCAGAAATAGTCCCCGTTCCCCTTAGGAACCCACTTGGTTACTGAGCTACCATGGGCTACATCCGAGCAGAGGTTCTAGGTTATATTCATACATGGTCCTTGGTTGGATAAATAGTCTCATATAAGACCCTTGTGCCAAGATATATTTGGTCCTTGTGGAGCTCCTATCCTCTCCAGGTCATATTAACTCCCTCTCCTTTCATATGATTCCCTGCACTCTGCCAAAGGTTTGGTTATGAATCTTAATATGTGCTTTGATACACTGCTAGGTAGAGTCTTTCAGAGGCCCTCTGTGCCTTCAGCAAAGTGGCTAGATACAAAATCAACTCAAAAAAATCAGAAGTCCTCCTGTATACCAAAGACAAAAGGACCAAGAAAGAAATCAGGGAAACAACACCCTTCACAATAGCCACTAATAACATAAAGTACCTTGGGGTGACTCTAACCAAGCAAGTGAAAGACCTGTTTAAAAAAAAAAAAAACTTTAAGTCTCTGAAGAAAGAAATTGAAGAAGATATCAGAAGCTGGAAAGACCTCCCGTGCTCATGGATTGGTAGGATTAACATAGTGAAAATGGCCATCCTACCAAAAGCAATCTACAGATTCAACGCATTTCCCATCAAATTACCAACACAATTCTTTACAGACCTTGAAAGAAAGATTCTCAGGTTCATATGGAGAAACAAAAAACCCAGAATCTTCAAAACGATCCTGTACAACAACAGATCATCTGGAGGTATCTCCATCCCTGATCTCAAGCTGTACTACAGAGCAATAGTAATAAAAACTGCATGGTATTGGCATAGAAACAGAAAGGAGGATCAATGGAACCAAATAGAAGATCCAGAAATAAACCCACACATGTACGGATACTTGATTTTTGGCAAAGAAGCCAAAACTATTCAATGGAAAAAAGACAGCACACCTACTCTTAAGGTGGTCACGACTTTCAAAGGCTTGAGCATAAATAATGGCGGAAGTTAAACACTACTTTCTGTGTGCTTATGATGTCTTTCACACTATTAGTTTTTGACTCCTTGATGAGAACAGAGCGAGGTGGGCTGCACACCACACAGAAGATGACAGTATAGATTCTATAGATACTCTACAAAAATGATCAGTTTTAAAATGGCCTGTTTTGCTTTTCTAATCTCTCTCTTTCTCTCTCTCTCTCTCTCTCTCTCTCTGTGAATGCATGTATACATAATAGGATGATATATTTTACAGCAAATTTCATCTACATCTACTTAAGACTTTTAAAGTTCCTTTAGCTTACATTATCAAAGCGTACGAAATGAAAGATTATCTTTGAAGAATTTACACTTCTAACTATCAATTATTGATAACTGTAAAAGGTTTTCACACATATGTTGTTTGTTGCTGATTTGATTCTTGATAAATAGAATTATTGTTTATCGTATAATATAGGATAAGTTCTTCCATTCTTCTTGCTCCCCACCCACACAGTCTTAGCCTTCAGTTACTCTTGTGTGTGTGTGTGTGTGTTTTTTTTTTTTTTTTTTTTTTTTTTTTACAAAAATCAGCAGGAGAAAATTCATTTTGCTAAATACATCTAAAAAGTCTTGTTGACTGAGAAACTCTTTGATATGGAAAAGAGATGCTTTGCTCTTCCCACCTCCTCAGCTTCCATATTCCTCCCAACACACACAAGCACACTGACACGTTTCCAGGCATTCCAGTCCTTTTTATCACCTGAAAAAAAAAAAAAACTTAAAAACTCAACTATTATGGGAGATAGAGGGGCTTGTGTGGGGTTTTCTTCTCAGCATGTGAAAAGATCTGAGACAAGAGATCTGCCCAGATGGCAGCAAACTGAGACAGCTGGCAGCGGCCACTCAACGAGAGGGACCAGAGTTTTAAGCAAAGCTGAAAACAGACATTAAGTGAAGGGTCTGGGAGGTTCCAGAACAGAAGCAGATGGTCATTTGGACTATGGCACTCCAGGGCGTGACAGTGCCGGAGGCACCTCTGACTCATCCCCGACCTTCCTTAGGCCCCGTCCCACACCCTCTCTTCTCCTTTTGAACACTGAGGAGGCACATGCAGTGTTGAGTGTCAGCCTTCAGTAACCACCTGACGCCTCCTGCTTTTTCCTCCTGTACAGTGACAAGCCCCTGCACCAGCTGGATTGCTTCCTTCACCTTTGGTGTTACAGAGCTCCCCTCCGGATTATGCCCATTCTCGTTAAAATTGTGATGTTTTCCATTTCACACTTTCCACAGTATACACCTTGCTCCTCTCACCTTGCTATCCTCTTTCCCATACCTTCCTCATAGCTACTCCGGGTTCTCATTCATTTCTCCATCCCTCCCTCCCTCCATCCATCCATCCATCCACCCACCCATCCATCCTTTCATCCTGTTTGAGAGTTCTAGACATCTCTTATATATGCACTGAATCTAGTTTATCTTGCTTTGCCACTCCCTAATTTATTATGTATTCTTTATTCCAGGGTGTAAGCCATCCCCATTTACTCCTGTATTTAGCAAACATTGATGTAGTCTGGTGTCTTATTGCTAGTTCTCTTCTTAGAAGTAATCACACCATAACTGCGAAATTTCATGTACACGAGGTAGAAAATTCTGACATGTGCTGTCACATAACCTCTGAAGTCACTTGACTCAGAGAACCGAACCAGTCACTCTGAAACTAACATTGTGCAGTCCCATTTATACAAGGTACTCATCGGAGTCAAATTCACACAGGCAGGGTGGTTTGCCAGAGGCTGGGGAGAAGGGAATGCGGAGGCAGTGCTTGATGGATGCCCAGTTTCAGTTGGGAAAGATTAAAATGTTCCTAAAGGGACAAGTGAGAGTTGCACCATAACATGAACATATGTGATACAGAATTACACATTTAAGTAGTTTAAGACAATCGGGCTGGGCAAATGGCTCAGTGGCTAAGTTACTTTCTGCTCAAGCATGAGGACCTCTGTAAAGGCTGGGTGTGGCTAATGGCTGTCTGTGATCGAAGCCTTGGAAGGCAGAGACAAAGGAGCCCCAGAGCAAGTTAGCTATCCAGAGGAGTCCCATTATTAAGCTTCTGGTTTGATTCCGAGACTGATGACTAAGGTTGAATAGCTATGGTATATCTCTGACTCCCACACCAGCCTTGGGTTTCATGCAGATTCCCCCCTCAGTCTCTTTGTCTCTCTCTTCTCTCTCTCACTTTCTCTCCTCCCTCTGTCTCTCTCACACACACAAAGGAAAAAAAATGACAGATTTTATGTTAACTATGATTACTACCATATGAAAATTCAGTAAAATCAGTGTACTTGGAGACGTATTAAGTGGGGTGGATAATAATGGGTCACTGTCATGGATATGACAAGTCAGAAACTATCTGAGAGGTGTAAGCATAGGTGTCAATGACCAAAGCTGTTGACTGACATGGAAAATACAGGCGTTTTGGGTGGTGTCCTGGGACAGGACAGGGTAAGCAAAGGATAAGAAGCACAGTGCTTCCTTCCTTCCTTCCTTCCTTCCTTCCTTCCTTCCTTCCTTCCTTC
>NW_026585987.1:9099532-9140161 GCF_907164565.1 Psammomys obesus
TTCCTTCCTTCCTTCCTTCCTTCCTTCCTTCCTTCCTTCCTTCCTTCTTTCTTTCTCTCTCTCTTTCTTCCTTCCTCCCCGCTTTTAGTTCCCTTTAGTGGCTAGTGGCAAAGCCTTATGGAAGCACCGACTGGTCCTCAGTGTCTCTGCAGAAGCAGGATTGAGCCCCCCAGGAACACGGGAGTGTCATCTCGTAAGCCTAGTAGAATATACTGGTGGAAGTTCAAAGCTGGACATCAAATCCTGCTCAAGTGTGGTGGATGCCAGCTCATAAAACAGACGGAGGCTCCAAAAACCAGCTGCTTTTAGGAGACAGTTGGGCAAGAGGACCCCAGTGCCAGAATGGTCTGATGAGAGACCTTGAGAGAGGACATTGTCTTTCAAGAAAGGCTCGTGTAGGACAGAGCTGTTGGAGCTTGCCTCTGTCTGACACCCTGCTTTAAGACTTCCTTCTTTTGTTACAAGCCACAGTTAGTGGTACTTTGTAACAGAAATCACTAGAAACCAAAATATGTGTCCCCATCTGAAATACCTTGTGCTAGATTTCTATGAGGTTCAAAGTGCTTATAGGCATGAGGTTTAGAGAGAAAGAGAGTGTAACGAAGGTTTGGTTTCTTTGTAAACCCAGTTATGTTATGTAAATGTGCTTTGTTTTACTCCCAACTGTGGGATTTTAGTTTGAACTTTAGTCTGTCCACAGCTGTTAACTGTCTCGTGCAGGGTGTGGCTTTTGCCAGCTGGTAGGAGCCTTCTGCATGTGGCACAGAGAGGGGCATGATCTAAGATTCTGAGAATATAAATATGAGAGCCCAGAGAGAGAAGGGGCCATGCGGTGTTGGTATGTGGCATGTAGCAGTTTGGAGAGAGAGACTCGAGAGAGGGGGACAGTGTGGCGGTTTGGAGGAGACAGACAGAGAGAAATGCTTCAGGGGTGGAGAGGCTTGGAGGAGACTGCTGTCTGTGTTTGCTGTTGACAGAGACTGGTATATCCCCCAAAGACCCATTGACCCTAAACTATTAGGAGAAGTAAAGGGGCCTGCACTCCTTCTGCCTACTAACTTTTTCTCTCTTGGGGGTTGGTGGAAAGGAATTAGAAATATAAACACCCCAAATAAATTAAAGTTTAAAAAATGAGTGCTGCAGGACAGAAAGGGCTTTTCTAATGATTGCATTATGGGGTCACCGTTTGTTGCTAATACCTGTCCCTCAGGTGGCATCCAGCTGTACTTGGTGATCAGTAACAAGCAAAAGAGTAGCCTTGGTGACATTAAATCTGCCCAAGCAAGGTCCTATGTTGTTCTGACCTATTCCTAGGATGCACACCCCAGCAAGGTGATTATCTGAGTGAGTCAGTTACTGTACTATTGCTGAAACAAAACACCTGAAGAGAAAAGGAATGGTATAGTCTATTTGGGCTAAGAAGCTATGATGTCAGGAGGAAGAGGCACCTGGTCACATTACATCAAGAAACAAGGAATGATAAATGCTATGCACATCTCAGATTCCCCCCTCTTTTGGGGTCTGTGATCCCAGCCCACAGAATCGTCCCACCTCAATTTAGGCTAGGTCCTCCCTCATTAATTAACCTAATCAGACAGTCCCTCACAGACATGTCTGGAGATTTGTTTCCTTGGTGATTCTGAGTTCTACCTGGTTGATAATTAAGACTAACCTGTAGAAGGGATCTCTTGTGAATTGTATGGATGCAGCACCTGTCAATTAAAAAAAGAAAGGAAGTAGGAGGTGGAACAGCCAGCAGGCAGAAGAAATTCTGGGGTAGAGCTAGGTAGGCGAGATTCAGCCTGCAAGATGCTAGGAAGATGGACACATGGTGCCTGAGCTCAGGTAACCAGCCATGTGGCAGAATGTAGGTTAATACAATGGGTTATTTTAAGTTATGAGCTACTCAGAGAGGAGTCTAGCTATATGGCGTAGGTATCTGTATAATGTTTAATGAGTCTCTTGTGTCATTATTCCAGGAGCCAAGGGATGGGAGGAAAAACCACCCAAAACAAATAACAGTCACACAAAGTATATGCTGATCTTATACAGCCTCATAACGTTCCTTGTTTTCTGTTTGTGCAACTAGGTTGGTTAGCAGAGCTATAAGAACAAGGTGAGTCTGGGGTGGTCCATATTATCAGAGAATCCCCAGTCTAGCTTCTGATAGAAAAAATATCTTTTAGCTTCTCCAGCTTCCTGTTGGCTTCTCACCTCTGTCTAGACACATACCTAATTTGTTCTGGTGGCTAATGCAGGGGCTATTCCAACCCCTCCTCTCACACTCAGCAGCTGTACAGTAGTTAAGAATAGGCTTAGCCTAACAACAAAATGCATAACATTTGCCTTTCTAGTTAAACCAGTTTACTTGGTGACCCTATAATAGAGTCATAGTGTCTGACAAAGAAACAGAACCTTAAACACTGGGCTGTTCAATGTCCCACATTTTTTATAGGAAAGAAGTAGAGGAATGGATCTGTCCAGATGGCCCATGAGACTTCACTCTGGGTCTCTGTCTTGCCCATGTACTGTACTCCTCACCATATTGATAGCTTCATTGACAGCAACTGACAGATACCACACAATCCTGTGGATTGCTTCCTTGCTGGGTGCTGGGACCAGGAGATTTTTTGGAGTGTCACCTAATAAATCTATGCTTAACTCGATGCCCATTTTGCAGATAAAGAAGCCAAAGCACAGACATTTTAGTCATTTGTCCACTGCTCACAGCTGGCACATGGTTGGGCATCAACCAAACTTAGATCTTTATGTTGAAGCTACAGACTTCACCCAAACCTCAGGAGCCAGAGAGAGCCCAAATCTTCTAATGAGACAAGTTTACTTTCTTTATGTTCTTGTTCTTAGAAACTTTTCCTCGGGGGCAGCCCCCAGCATAGCCTCAGAAAAATCCATGGCTCTGGCACATTCCTGAATGTCCCTGCTCCAGTAACTTCTCATGCAAGCGGGATGCGGGGTGCTGCAAACTGCATCCCAGCTGCTTAGCACTTCCCTGCCACCATGTGCACTTAGTCTTTTGGCCACTAGATGTCGGTATAACCGCTCGGTGAGGCATCGCTTTGCCCCAGGTACTACTCAGGAGGAAGGGGAGGGAAGCAAGAACCCAACCGGAATTAAAGAGGTGGAAACGACAAGGCGGTAGAATTGACTTGAATCTGTGGAAATGGGAGTCTTTCCCAGCCTTTCTTCCCTGTTTTGAAATAGGAGACCAGCTTTCTCACAGTGTTCCTGAAACTTGCTACAATTCCTTGGCTATTAATGACTGGCTTGAGTAGAAGGTTTAAAGGATGGGATTGTGTTGGAAAAAAAAGACTTAATCTCTCTCCCTTTTACCTGTTTTTTTTTTTTTTTGTTGTTATTTTCTTGGGGCGTTAGACTCACTGCTATCTGTGTCTCATCTTTCACATGGCTGTGTGGTCTATGCATATCTCCTCAGTAAGTTCCCCTCCAAGCAGGAAGAGAAAGGCTATAATACCCAACTACAGCTTTGCTTGTAGGACCACACACTCTTTTGTTTCTCTGTATGAATTAGTCTGTACATAGCAAGTACCAATAATTTAGCATTATGTATTAGTACTCAATACACAACTTTATCCCCACAGCAAACCTATGAGGCTAGTACTACCCTTACATCCATTAGTAAAGAAGGAAGCTTAGAGATATTATATGGCTCTTTCAGAGTTACACAACAGATAGGAGGCAGAGTCTAAGGTCCATTCTCTTTTAATGATTTCAGCATAAATATAGTTAAAAGGAAAGGAAGGAAAAAAAAAAACTGCCTTATATTCTTCAAAAGCAGCAGCCACAGTGGTGTGCTTGGAGGACCAAAGCCTGATACCCAAATCTGTAGCCACTCTCAGCGTCTTCCTTGGCTGATCGTAGCTGTTAACCATCATCTATCCAGGTTGCCAGGGCCTCCTCGGAGAACCAGGGTCATTGGCTTTGGCCTTTTTCCTTTGTCTGTGTGGGAATCTCACGGAAACCCCATGCCCTGACATATCTTAAAGTCTGAAGGAAATGGAATGTAGCCTCCCCCGCCCCCATCATCAGGACAAACCCACATTTGTTAAGAGACAGGATGAAGCAAGTCATTGGTGTTTAGCTCTGCAGGCAGCAGGGTTGTGCCTCTGGCTCTGTTGCAAGGCCAGAGGTTGCAAGCTCGTGAGGTCTGCAAGTGATAGACACGTTCCTGGCTGCATTTTTTAATCTACTTTTCACCCTTCCGGCTAAGATGAGCTGAGATTTAGCATTTGATGTCCATCACCTCTCCTATTTTCCAAAAGAACATGCCTTTCTTTCACTTACTCAGCCAGCACATTCTGTCCTGCCAGTATTTAGAGGAGGCATCATTTCCCACTGTAAAAATCTGCACATTGAGGCGAAAGAAGAGACCTGGGCATAGTAGTTACCTGATTGCTGCAGAAGAAGGTAGGAAGATGGATAGGCTCATTTAAAGGGTCTTCCTGGGGCCCAGGCCTTGGATCCCCTTACTTTTAGCTGCTGTGTCTATCCTGCCCGCAAACTCCAAGAACGGCAGTGAATTCTGATGCCTGGCAGGGCTATGTGTAGGAGAATGGTTGAATGAGCTGCCCCTTCCTCCCTGTGCCAGGCTGACATACACAGAAAAGGTCAGTTATGTCCTCAGGACATTGGGCAAGAAGAAGGAACAGGCGGAACTAGAAAGTGCCTACTTAGCCCATAGACTTCTGCTGACATTCCCACCAAGCACGTGATATTCAAAAGAGCAAAACCAGAGTTCCATTAGCCACCACTGTTTGCAAGAGCAAGAACTAGTAAGGACTTTGGTTCCAATATCTGCCTGTATGCCTGGAGCTGTCACCATGCAGTGGAGGCCAAGCTGCTATGCTCTTGATTGGGAAAGTCCCCTCCCTTACCCCGTGTGTACAACTGGGGCCTAACTCTGCCTGTGGTCTAAAGATGAAATGGGGTGCATGTGGGTGGTATGAATGCTGGAGGGCCCCTTGGACTCATTTCTTTAAACTTTTCTTTAAACGCTGAGGAAAACTAGGAACTAGATGATAATTCATGTTAAGAAGCTACAACTAGGATTTTTAGCAAATTTTACTTAATTTCTTCCTTCCTTCATAACATTAAAGACAAATGTACTGTCCCAAGGCCAGCAAAGTGAACAAAGTAAGCTGGTCTTCTTTGTGGCTTATGAGCTTGTAGAAGTCACTCCAGAGATGCCTACTGTCTTCCCAGGAAGATCTCTCCTTCATAGAGCAGGGAACAATCTCAGCACATGTGGCCAGTGACCTATTTCAGATAGCTCTCAAAGCAAGAAATTCTTATATTCTGAAAAGGGCTGTAAAATGGACAAACAAAAGAAGGGAGTGTGAACTTGGTCCCTCCCTCTGTTCCCCACCAGCTGTCAAACAGGACCCTCCTCTTTTTCCTTCTAAGGAAACTGGAAGCTACACTCAGGGGACGAAAGTCTATTCCTCCATAGGGTTCCTTTGAGGATCTTTACAGTTATGAAAGTGTATCCTTTCTGTGTGGTGTTTTGACTCCTTCGATGTAACTGCCTGCGAGTAGTGAGTAGTTTTTCTTTATGTACCAGATATGCCAAAGGAGAATGTTCCCTCTGTCTTTCAGGATAATATGTAGCGCAGTGGTTCTCAACCTTCCTAATGCTGTGACCATTTAATACAGGTCCTCGTGCTACGGTGACTCTGAGTCATAAAATTATTATCATTACTTCATTATTATTTCATTCCTTCATAGCTGTAATTTTGTCACTGTTATGAATTGTAATGCAAATTTCTAATCTGCAGGATATCTGATGTGCAGGGGCCATGACCCACAGGTTAAAAACCACTGATCCACAGGACAGATGATGCACCATAAAAAAACATATTTTTTTTGTTACCTGGAATCCTTCTTGAGACAGTGTTAACTGAAGGCAGAGTTGGAAAGAATTGCTTGCATTACGCCCTAAAAGAAACTGACGGGCTTGGGGGGAGGGCCTCGGTGGGTAACGTGCTTGTCACGCAAGCACGATGAAGTCTGGATCCCCAGAACTCAGATGAAGCCAGGTGTGACAACATGTATCTGCAATCCTAATGTTCCTGTGGCGAGATAAGACGCTCTCGGTCCTGCAAGCCTGGTGGATACGGTGCTGAACAGAAAAGAGAGCACGTCTCAACCAAGATAAAAGGTGACATCCATCTCCAAAGATGTCCCCAGGCACGCCAGTGAGCGTGCTCACCTATGATCTCGCTCACACACACCGCAATACATGTTACACACGCTTACGCACCATACACGAAATAATTTTAAAAAGAAACTGCTATCTTACATAAGGTTTTCATTATTTTTGTGCTTGCCACTCGAAGTTTTCTCAGATCAAATGTCAGACCTCCCATCTGCTACACAATCACAGGTAACACCTTGGTGCTCCCGAGGATTTTCATTAAATGCCCAGGGCTCCCCCTGTCACAGGAGTGACTTTAAGCAAACGACGGACGTCTCTGTTTCTGTGTGCCGGAACAGTAAGCCTAAGCCCGACCCATGCTGCTCTATTGCACAACACGAGGAAGTGGGAGCCAGCATAGGAGAGCTAGTGAGTCGGAAGGCTCAAACGCTGGCTTAGGATACCAGAATTCCTTCCTTATTACCAGGCTAAACTCTTCTACCTCTAACTCGTCCCGCCTTCACCTCTGCTCAGGTTAAGAACTCTTACCCCTTTCCATCCGACCAGGTTCACATCCTGCCTGTCAACGTGCTTGCTTCTCTGTTTCCACGTTAGATGGAGCACTTCTTATTGCTGTTTCATTTTAGCAATGGTAACGTTGCCACTTAATGAAAGTATAGCACTTAATATTCTGGGTCTTTAAAAATAGTAACCAACCTGAAACCGACAGCCAAGGCAGTCATATTTCAAGTGCGGTGATCTGGCGCTGGGGACCATATTAGTTCTGCTGTGCATTGAAAGCCCCTGCTGATGTGTTTGGGAATGAAAATCATCTGGCCGAGAGTCTGGCCTTCAGCACAGTCCTAACGGCCTTCTTTGTGCCAGGGATCTAAGTGCAGTCTGACAGCCCTGGCCCCCCCTCTACTTGCTCAGCAAAGAAGTGAATTTGGCAGCAGAGCCACATCTTCCACCACCAAAATTAACAACACGTAGCAGAAGGACTTTACACGAATCTATGTTTCAGTGAACACTCATGATGTCTGCACACTGGTCAAAAGCTCTGTGAACCACGTGTGTCCAGATCGTCAAAGGAACACACACCTCCACTGAGCTTACCTGGTGCTGTCTTAGGCTGCACGACCCCCAGGCTCACTGCTAAGAAAGACGAGGCAGGCTATGGAGGACTGGAGAACAGACATGGGTTTTGCTGATTTTCTTTGACTTTTGTGGCCACTTTCTTTTCTTTCCCTCAAAAATTCTGCATAGAGAGAAACATCACAAGCCACACCAGGCAGGATTGTTTCCTATGAAATGTGGGAAAACAAACAAACAAACAAACAAAACAACAAAACTGTGGCTTTTCTCTGCTGTCTTTCATCCTTTCTTCTGACTTCAATATTCTTCTTCTCATCTGGACTTTCCTTTGCTTCTCCAGAAAGGAAATAAACTTTCTAGCCAGTTTTATGGTTTCCCACCTCCGAGCCTCTGAAGATTGTAGATATATATTTGCATTGGAGAACAGACTTAAAAACTTCTAGGTCGGGGCTGGGCATGGAAGGTTGGCTTAGTGATTAAGACACTGGTTGCTCTTCCTGAGGACCTGGGTCAGTTCTCAGCACCCTTATGGTGGCTCACAGTCTATTGTAGCTACAATTCCAGGGGATCTTGATGCTCTCGTCGATCCTCCATACATACACACATATATACATATACATATATATATATATACATATACATACATATATACACAAATATATTTATTGTTTGTATTTTGTTCATATATTATATGTAAGCAATCTATTATTGTATGTATATATATGTAGATATATATATATACATACATATATATATAATATATATATAAACAAATCTTAAAAAATAAAGCCCAACATGGTCAGAAGAAAGTTCGTGAGGCTTCAACCCTATACAAGAAACTAAATGCAACTAAGAAACTCTGAATGCAGGAGAAACACCCTTCCGACAGAAAAGCACACAAATTGTATAGATTGGTTATCACAATAACAAATGTCAGCCCTGAAATATATACTTCTAAGTGGGATTATACAGACTGAGTAGGTTGTATTTACATATTGAGAAATATATACAGCAACAATTAATTTTAAAAAGGCTATAAATTTGAAAACGAATGGAAGGGGGCTGCATGGAAGGATTTGATATCTGAGTTATGATCCCACCCATGAGCTGTTTAAGTTGTATTATCTACAGTTTTTCTTTTCACAAAACATGTATGATTTTATGAATATAGTATTTGGTCAAAATATAAGGAAAATAAAAAGATGAAACGTTTAAAATAGAATATTCAAGAATTGTAACATTTTCTTCACTGTTAATGAATTGTCTTGACAAGATTTTTTTTTTTTTTTTTTTTTGAGTAGGTAAAGGAAATCCGGTCAGCAGAGGACACAGGGATGACTTTCAACAAAACCACAGTGCTCCCTCCCCTTCCTGCTGGCTCCACACTTTTGATTTGGTTAGCAAGTTCCTTTACTGCTTTGAGAGGCCCTCTCTGAACTCTTACCAGCCACTGTTCTCCACGTTCTGTGTCAGCCTCTTGTCTGTGGATCCTCACGTTCCCTTGTTCCCTGCTGAGACTTACTCCTGCTTTCCTGCTCAGGTGAACACGTACAGGTAAATGTTCATCAGAGTGTCCAGTCACAACTCACCGAGACACATGAGGTAGACTTGAACAAGCTGACTCACATTCTCACCTCCTGTCAGCTTGTCCCTGCCTCTTGGCCTCCCAAGGATCTTGGGAATTTAGCCCTTCCCTTCAACCCCTGAGCACTGCACTTCTCACTTCCTGTCTGTAGCATTGCCATAGCTTCTTACAGTACTGCTCTTCTTCAGAAGGGATCCTTTCCCTGAAGGCCTGTCATCATGATCTTGCTGTGATAAAGGAGTTATATTGCTTAAAGCATTTCATTGGCTTTCCAGCACTCATGGTAAAAATAGTTGGTTTTGTGTTTGTTTGTTTGTTTTGTTTTGTTTCTTGAGTTTTGGGTATTGAACCTATGACCTTATTCATGCTAGGTGATCATTGTACCACTGAACTATATTCCACATTCCAAGCCTTCAAAGGCAAGTGAGGCTTTCTATCACCAACTTGAAATACATCTATAGTCACATAACACCCATTTTTCTCCCATCCACGCGTGCCTCCTCCTTGCCTTCACCTGGATTGCTGGACATCTGCATTTAAACCCAGTTCACATTATATATAGTATATAATAGTATATATTATATAATGTATTATATATAATATGTAACATTATAATATTATATATCCATATATATGGATTGATTTTTTTTCAATTCTAAATCTGAAAAAAATCAAATCTTCAAATAGCACTCTTTGGATCTAGCCCACACTGCCTACTGTTGTTTATTTTTACTTTACAATTATATTTTTTCTCTACTAATTTATTTATCTGTTCACTTTATATCCAGAGTGTGGCCCCCTCCTCTCCTCCCAGTCCCCCTCTTTAAATACCCCTCCTCCCCATTCTCTCCTGTCTTTTTCCTCAGAGAAGAGGGTGGTCCCCTCTGAGTGCCAACCTGCCCTGGAACATTAAGTTGCTGGAGGATTATGTGCATCCTCTCCCACTGAGGCACAAAACCCCCCAGAATAGGCAAAACAATCCTATACAATCAAAGAACTTCTGGTGGCATCACCATCCCTATTCAGAGCAATGTACGACAGAGCAACAGTAACAAAAGCTGCTCGGTATTGGCATGGAAATAAACATAAGGATCAATGGAATCCAACTGAAGACCCAGAAATAAACCCACACACCTATGGACAGTTGATTTTTGACAAAGAAGCCAAAACCATACAAAGGAAAAAAGGAAGTTTGTTCAACAAATGGTGCTGGTCTAACTGAATGTCTGCATGTAAAAAAAAGTGCAAATAATACCATATTTATCACCCTGAACAAAACTCAGGTCCAAGTTGGGTCAAAGAACTGGACATAAAACCAGACACACTAAATCTAATAGAAGAGAAAGTGGGGACTAGCCTTTAATTCATTGGCACAGAAGACAGCTTCCTGAATAGAACACCAGCAGCTCAGTTCACATTTCACCCTCACACTTGAGCCTCCTTTTGCCCCTTTAAGGTACTTGATGCATCACGTGGAACTATTTGGTCTTGGTTTTCATTAAACCTTTTCAGGAGTTCAGTATAGTTCTTAATATGTCTGTCTTTAGAATAGTAGTCCTTGGACTTCAGAGAGACCCTTGAGACAACACAACAGAGGCTTTTAGCATTGCTCTTGATTGTCCACCACAATTAGATGGTAAGACCCTGTTGCTGAAGACACCACATATTTTGCTTGCAGTTCCCAGAGAAATCAGAATTGAACTAACTAGGAAACTCTTCCTGCTGGTTAGCTTTCATGGTCCTGAAAGGTGCTAGGCAGGCTACTGAGAGAGAAAGGACTTCAATGGTCTCACATAGTGCTGGCCGCTTTGTGTTATAATACCAACCCTCCGAGCAAGACATGCTAACTGGAGTAATAGTAGTAAAACGGCCTATAGGTGTAACCTATCACTCTCTCGATAGGATTTGAGGCCTGCTTCACGGGAGGGCATTTATGACTGGACTATAAAGACAGTCCAAGACCATGAGTAAAGGAGTAATAGGACCCAGTGGAGAATCAATTTATGTGTTTTTTTTTTTCTAAATGGGAATGTTTTCCTACCACCATCCAAATATTTATATTATATGCATGGATATGTGTTACTCCCAATTTTTGTCAGAGAAGAGTCTTATTGAAGTGGGTAGTGGTGAATGCAGAGATGTATTACTGTCCAAAGTGGTGAGAATGAAGTACCAGGAGAGTATAGAAGGAGCATCGGTATAAACCCTCCTCCAAGGCTCAGGGACAATCACGGAAAGGGGCACAGCAAGAATGTAGGAACCATAGCATGGGAGGAGTGCAGCGAATTGCTGTCTATTGGACATATAGTTGTTGCGTATATGAACTCAGAGCAGCTGTGGTTACCTACCCAAGACCTGCGTGATATCACACTAGTTAAATTTCAGCAAGGCGTTATTGGCAGCTGATGGCTGCTGAGAGAGGGAGAATCATTTCTCTCTAGGAGTGTGGCCACTGGCAGGTTGCCATGCCCCAGTGACAACCCAACACTCGTGTGCATATGGGCAGTAGGAATTGGGCTCTGTGGGTTTAATAGTTGTACACTAAGCACATGAAGTTGAGAAGGAGATGTGCTGGAGGGTCCTGGGGGAAACTGAGGGTGGGTTAAAGGGTAGATGTGATCAAGATACATTGCATCTTGATAAGTAAGTATATAATAATGTATTTATAATATACAGATAAATAAAAATTCAAATAGTAGCAAATGTGCATTTAAAGCGTTAAAGAAAATTTATGCCAATGGCAAGATTTTTAATCTTTATTAGCTCTTGACTTGGAAAATTAAGGATTATGAAATAATTTGAACTTAGATGAAGACATTTCAAGATAAGCAATCAATAACATAAAATTATTATGCTTTACAGGTTTGATGATCATTTTGTAGGAGAAATGATCATGAGAAAATAGGGAACTAGTTATTCCATTTCACATATTTATACACTATGCTCGAGTGGTTCAGGAAAGACCTTATGTAAGAACATATGAAATGTCAAAATGTTAAAAAATTGAATGAATTTCAATGATGAGGATGAGGAGTTTCAAGAATTATTGTCTAAGCTTTTCTGTAGATTTGAACTAGAAAAAAAAAAAACCCAAAACAGAAGAACAATAACAATGAAAAGGGAAATGCTGGCTGGAATGCTTTCACAGTCCAACAGACGTCTGTTGTCTATGAGGAGTCTAATCCTATAGTGACCTACAGAGCTGGCATGGCTTGCTGGAAGTGCTCCTGTAATTAAGGTCACCTGCCTGACTCAGCTGGCATTTGCTTTGCAATCCATTATGTGATGAACCTTTAGAATTTTCTTTATGGCTCATTCTCCATGGAATTGTTCCTCTTAAAGTCTATAGACTGATTTTGAAAAGTCCGTGTCAGAACCAGAAAGCAAAGTTTGCATAAGATCACTGCCTGTCCTTGACATACATGTAAATGCATCTCCTCCTAGCCAGTGGCCAAGTAAAAAGGAGGAAGACTGAGCACCAAGAGATGACTTTTTCCTGGAGAAATGACATCTCTATCTTCCAGGGCTTGGTTCCTGGGCACACCATCATGATGAGCAAAACTGACCTTGGTAGGTAAAGTAGGGAGCCCAGTGGAATCCCGGTAAAGTTGTATCAGTCTGTGGCAAGTAATGGTGGCAAATGGGCTCCAGAAAGAATAAGAATTGAGTTCTACCTTTAAGTGCATACTGTTTTATATTAGAAAGACCCAGGTGCCATTGAGATGGCTCAGTGGTTAAGAGCACTTGCTGCTCTTCCAGAGAACCCAGGCTCATTACCCTGCATCCACCTCACAACTGTCTGTAAATCAAGTTCCAGGTGAATCTAACACCCTCTTCTGTTCTCCAAAAGCACTGCATGCCTGTGGCGAATGCAGATAAAACACTCACACATTAAATAAGCAAATAAATAAGCAACCGAGAAAATGTGACAGGTCCTCATCAAGTCCTGGTGATGAACACACTGTTGTCACATATTATGGCGTAGTTGTTTTCACAATTGTTCACACATATCAGGAAACCAGACATTGTTTCAACTTCTCAATGGAACAAAGATTTCCCTGTAGACTTGCACCAGAGATACGACAACTGGAGAAACTGTCACCTGTAGCAATATAATGCTGGCATTTTCTTTTCCGTCCAGATCTGAAGGAAGAGGAAGGAGAGCGCCAATGCTGAGTTTTCCTGAACACAAAGAACCGCACATTTTAATTTTACATCACCAGACTCGGGTGTTTTGGATATGGTATTTCCTCCTTAGTTCTCAGCAGCAGCAGAAAGATGTGAGGCAAATTAAACACAGGACAACAAAAACACATGCAATCTTTCCTCTATAACATACATTTTCTCTTTCCCCTTTTCTCATTTTGGAAGCTAAGAAAAATTCCACTCTCACAATCTTCCCAGCTTTGTGGATTCTGGGGACCTCTAACTTTTCAAAGCAAAACTTTAACATCACAATTGACAGTTCCTTTGTACCTTTAGCTAAGGGTAGCTTTCTCTAAAAATGCATGAAAGTAACATAATCTACACAGCTGTTTGTTACCATGGTAAGTCTTATGTCTGTGGTGGGGGCCGAAGGCCTGGGGCTCTCTGAAGGCTCTAAGGACTCAAGATTCTGGAATGGTAGACTGAGCACTTTTGTATTGCCAAGGTCAGATTTGAAAGGCAGAAGGGCTATGAGCCTGGCTGGGACAGGGCTAAGGGCACAGCATTTCTTGGGGGCAAGAAAGGCCAACAAATGGCTACCTGTCACAATGTTAAGCCCCATCTTTCCTGAAAGCCAGTTTGTGCAGAGCTGACAAGTGCATACAGAATGAAAACACCCGAGGAGAAATTACCATTATCTCCATCCAAGGGAAAGGACAAGAGAAATCAGTAACTCTGCTGGCTGGTGCATCAGTTTGCAAAGACTCTAAATAGAATTCATGAGGATTAACCATCCCTAAAGTACTTAAAAAAAGACATTTATTTTTACATATATGAGAGTATGTATCCATATGTTAGGTCACACACGGCATAGTATAAGTGTGGTCAGAGATCAACATTAGGAGTTGGTCCTGTTAGCCAGTGAGCTTCTGCGGGAGGCTCTTGTTTTTACTTGCCATCTTCCTGTGGCAGTTCTGGGATGACAGACCCACAGCACCTGGCTTTCACGTGATTTCAGAGGGTCCAAACTCAGGCTGTCAGGCTTGTGTGACAGGTGCTTCTATCTGCTGACCTTCTGTCTCCCTGCTCTCAACTCTGCTTTGCCATGTTCCCAATATAACCAATCATAGCCATCTTATAGAGAAACATGCAAAATATTACCCACAGAATGTTCACCTTCGGAACCCAGGATGTGAAAGCATATTGTTTTATATGATTACAGGAAAATGATAAGAGGCCATGGCTGTTTGGGAAAACAAATTCATGATGCATAGTCAATATAGTGTAAGCCTCAAGGAAGCAGAGTGGTCCTAAGAAATCATTACAAGATGGTGGGGCCTGAAAAGCTAGTTGAAAGATCAGTGGCATTTGGTGGGATGGGAGAAGGAGTTAAGAAGGAAGTGCCAGGAGGCAAACAGATACAGAGAGTGGTCTTTTCACAGAGGCCTGGGGAACTGAAAGAGGGAAGTATAAATTCCCATGGACTCAGCACATCTGAGCTGCTTTCTCTTTGGTTGAGTTTTAGTCATTAGACCACTGGGACGTTAGCCTTCGTGTGAAGCTTTTGAGGGGAGTCTAGGTAAGGCTGGACCACTGAAGTAGTAGCGCAGTCTGACCATGGTGATGGCATTTGAGCAGTGATGGTAAACCTGCCTCAGACAGAAGGGAAGCAGTACAGACATAAAATGATATGTCATTCAAGTATGTGGCTCTAGGCTCTTGATAAAGGGTTAATGGGGAATCATAAACAACAGTGAACTCTCTCTCTGAATAGATAAGGGTTAAGGAAAGAAGGAGGTGGGATGATATCTGTTTAAAAGAATTTATTTGTCTATCTTCCATTCTTTTTAGTAGTCATCTTTGATCAAAATGAACACTGTAGTGGCTAAAGCTGTAGTTCAATGGGTAGATTACTTTATTATCATAGACAAGGGCTCATGTTCCACCCCTAGACCTCAAAAACAAACAAACAAACAAAAACAAAAACCATTTGTTTTGTTATATTTAAAACACTGATTTGATGTAAGTTCTACTGTTGTCATTAACTCCAAAATATAAGTCATGTGAAAGTAAAAAGCCAGTCAGCTTCCAGGAATATGAGACAAAGTTCAGGCAGCAGGCTAGCATACTCCTTGTAATAACATTATATTACTCCTTGTAATAAAATAATATAAATATAATATATGTATATATATACATATATACAAATATTTTTAAGTATGTATATAAAATGTGTCATAATGCAGAAATATATGTATTTATACACAAAATTTAAAAAATTATAATCATTTGCTATTACTACATAGCTAGCCTCAGCCCAGGCTGCCAATAGTTCTAGCCATCTTCTCAAATTAAGTTACATCCTCAAATTGAAATTAAATCCTCATTTAAAACTACTGTAAATAAAGGATCTTAAAGTAACCATTGCATATAAAATGGTTTGTATGCAACAGGAAAGAGCTAGCCAGAAAATATTTGGCTGAGCAAATGAATGTTTTGGTTTATGGGGGTGGAGGGAAGTAAATCTTCATTGTAGCCATCAAAAAAAAAAAAAAAAAGTTGTGAGCAATTAGCTGATTGCATGTAAAAAGGTGGTAACATTCCTAACAGTATCTGGCTATGCAAGAAATACTTCTCTCCACTTTCCCCCTTCTTTAGTAAGCTATTGTCTAGGAGGCTATTTAACTCTTTGTACATTCCACATTCTAGAGCCTTGATCTTAAGCTCTTTGATCTCAAGTTGGCATTGAATACTTAAAAACTTACTGAGAACCCCAAAGAGCTTTTAATGATATGTGTGATCACTGAGAACATTTCTATTTATTATTAATCCATTTAAAAGAATAAAACAACAGGATCTCAGGAACCACCAGAAACTAACTCCAAACACCTAAGATAGCCCAATGGGTAGAGGCCAGCATAAAAGCTCAACCAACAAAAGACAGAGCAATATGGCATCTCCAGAATCCAGTTATCCAGGAGCAAGTAGCCCTGGACACCACAGCATAACTGAAATTCAAGAAGATGACCTAACATCTATGCTCTTGAAGAGGATAACAGAGGGAAAAAATGCATAAAGAACTAGAGGAAGATAAACTCAAACAGATTATGACAATCTGTAAAGAAATAGAGGAAGTTGCAGCCAAACAGTTTATGGCCTTTAGAGAGAAAATGCTTAAATCATTGAAAGAAATAAAAGAAACAGAGAATTGTTCAAACAAACAGCTGGAGAGATTGAAGGAAAAACAGGAAAATACAGTCAGACAAGTGAAGGAAATCAACAAAACAGCTCAAGATCTGAAGATAGAATTGGAAAAATTAAAGAAAACACAAATGGAGGAAATTGTGGAGAGAAAGAACTTAGGGAAGAAAACAGGAACTACAGAGGTTAGCATAACCAATAGACTACAAGAGATGGAAGAAAGAATTTCAGGCGTGGAAGATACAATGGAAGAAATAGATGTATCTGTCAAAAAAAATGTTAAATTTAAAAAATTCTTGAACAGACCATCTGAGAAATTCAAGACAACATAAAAAGACAAAACCTAAGACTAATAGGAATAGAGGAAAAAGAAGATTCCCTGCTCCAAGGCCCAGAAAATATCTTCAACAAAATCATTGAAGAAAATTTCCCCAACTTAAAGGAGAGGCCAATAAGAATACAAGAGGCCTACAGAACACCCAATAAATTAGACCAGAAAAGAAAACCCTCCCACCACATAATAATCAAAACAGTAAGTATACAGAACAAAGAAAAAATACTAAAAGCTGCAAGGGAAAAAGGCCAAGTAACATATAATGGCAAACCCATTAGAATCACACCTGACTTCTCAACAGAGACTATGAAAGCCAGAAGGGCCTGGACAGATATCATGCAGACCCTAAGAGAACACAGATGTCAGCCCAGACTACTGTACCCAGCAAAACTCTCAGTCCTCATAGATGGAGAAAACAAGATATTCAATGTCAAAAACAAATTTCAACAATTCCTACACACAAATCCAGTGTTACGGAAGACACTAGAAGGGAAAATACAACCCAAGAAAACTAGCTACTTTCAAGAAAACACAGGAAATAGTTAACCTTACTACAGTAAAACAAAAAGCAACCAAGCACACAACCTTATGACCACAGCCAACATCAAAATCAAAGGATCTAACAGCCACTGGTCATTAATCTCTCTCAACATCAATGGACTCAATTCTCCAATAAAAAGACAGAGACTAACAGAATGGATGCATAAACAAAACCCAGCAATCTGTTGCATACAAGAAACACACCGAAGCCACAAAGATAGACATTACCTGAGGGTAAAAGGTTGAAAGACTGCTTTCCAAGCAAATGGACCCAAGAAGCAAGCAGGAGTAGCCATTCTAATATCTGATAAAATTGACTTTCAACCAAAATTAATAAAAAGAAATGGGGAAGGACACTTCATACTCATCAAGGGAAAATTCCACCAGGAAGACGTCACAATCCTGAACATCTATGCCCCAAATACAAGTGCACCCACATTTGTAAAAGAAACATCGATAAAACTTAAACCACACATAGATCCCCACACATTAATAGTGGGAGACTTCAACATCCCACTCTCAACAAAGGACAGGTCAAAAAAACAGAAATTAAACAAAGAAGCAATGTCTCTAACAGAGGTCATGAATCAAATGGACCTAACAGACATTTACAGAACTTTACACCCAAACACAAAAGAATTTACCATCTTCTCAGCACCTCATGGAACCTTCTCCAAAACAGACCATATAGTTGGTCACAAAGCAAGTCTCAACAGATACAAGATGATTGAAATAATCCCATGTATCTTGTCTGATCACCATGGAATAAAGCTGGACCTCAACAACAACAGAAATAGTAAAAAGCCTAGACACACATGGAAACTGAACAACTTACTACTAAATGACAGCTGGGTCAGGGAGGAAATAAAGAAAGAAATTAAAGTCTTCCTAGAACTCAATGAAAATGAAGACATAACATAACCCAAACTTGTGGGACACAATGAAAGCAGTTCTAAGAGGAAAGTTCATAGCACTAAGTGCCTTCAAGAAGAAATTCGAGATAGCGCATTCAAACAACTTAATGGCTCACTTAAAAACTCTAGAAAAAGAAAAAACAGACACACCAAAAAGGAGTAGACGGCTGGAAATAATCAAACTCAGGGCTGAAATCAATCAATTAGAAACAAATAAAACAATTTAAAGAATCAATGAAACCAAGAGCTGGTTCTTTGAGAAAATCAACAAGATAGACAAACCTTTACCCAAGCTGACTAAAAGGCAGAGAGACACCATCCAAATGAACAAAATCAGAAATGAAAAGGGGGACATAACTACAGACACTGAGGAAATCCAAACAATCATTAGGACTTATTTCAAAAGTCTATATGCCACAAAATTTGAAAATCTAAATCAAATGGACAATTTTCTTGTTTGATTCAACTTACCAAAGCTGAATCAGGACCAGGTAAATCAATTAAATAGTCCTATATCCTTCAAGGAAATAAAAGCAGTCATTGAAAGTCTCCCATCCAAAAAAAGCCCAGGACCAGATGGCTTCAGCGCAGAATTCTACCAGACCTTCAAAGAAGTGCTAACACCATTTCTCCTAAAAGTATTCCACAAAATAGAAACAGAAGGAACATTACCAAACTCATTCTATGAAGCCACAGTCACCTTGGTACCTAAACCTCACAAAGACCCAACAAAGAAAGAGAATTTCAGGCCAATCTCCCTTATGAACATTGACGCAAAAATACTCAACAAAATACTTGCAAACCGAATACAAGAACACATCAAAGATATCATCCACTCTGACCAAGCAGGCGTCATCCCAGGTATGCAGGGGTGGTTCAATATATGGAAATCCATCAATGTGATCCACCATATTAACAAATTGAAAGGAAAAAAAAAACACACGATAATCTCCCTAGATGCTGAAAAAGCATTTGACAAAATCCAACATCCATTCATAAAGTATTGGAGAGATCAGGGATATAAGGCACATATAGAAACATAGTAAAGGGGATATACAGTAAACCTATAGCCAACATCAAACTGAACGGAGAGAAACTTAATGCAATCCCACTGAAATCAGGGACAAGACACTCTCTCCATCTCTCTTCAACATAGTTCTGGAAGTCCTTGCTAGAGCAATAAGACAGATGAAGGGGATCAAGGGGATACAAATTGGAAAGGAAGAAGTCAAATTATCACTATTTGCAGATGATATGATAGTATAAGTGAGTGACCCCAAAAAACTCTACCAGAGAACTCCTATAGCTGATAAACACCTTCAGCAAAGTGGCCAGATATAAAATTAACTCAAAAAAATCAGTAGCATTCCTGTATACAAAAGACAAAAGAGCTGAGAAAGAACTTAGGGAAACAACACCCTTCACAATAGCCAGAAATTATATAAGGTACTTTGGTGTAACCCTAACCAAGCAAGTCAAAGACTTGTATGAAAAAAATTTAAAGTCTCTGAAGAAAGAATTAGAAGAAGATATCAGAAGATGGAAAGATCTCCCAAGCTCAAGGCTTGGCAAGATTAACATAGTAAAAATGGCCATCTTACCAAAAGCAATCTACAGATTCAATGCAATTCCCATAAAATTACCAACATAATTCTTTACCTGGAAAGAAAAATTCTCAACTTCATATGGAATAACAAGAAATCCAGAATTGCTAAAACAATCCTCTACAATAAAAGATCTTCTGGAGGTATCTCCATCCCTGATCTTAAGCTGTACTATTGAGCAACAGTTAAAAAACTGCATGGTACTGGCATAGAAAGAGAATGGTGGATCAATGGAACTGAACAGAAGGCCCAGAAATAAACCCACACACTTATGGAACCTGATCTTTGACAAAGATGCCAAAACCATACAATGGAAAAAAGACAGCATCTTCAACAAATGGTGTTGGTCTAACTGGATGTCTACATGTAGAAAAATGCAAAAAGATCCATACTTATCACCCTGCACAAAACTAAAGTCCAAGTGGATCAAAGACCTCAACATAAAACCAGACACATTAAATCAGTTAAAAGAAAAATTGGGGAAAACCCTAGAACTCATTGGTACAGGAGAAAACTTCCTGAACAGAACACCAACAGCACAGGCTCTAAGAGCAACAATCAATAAATGGGACCTCATGAAACTGAAAAACTTCTGTAAAGCAAAGGACACCATCATCAAAACAAAACGACTGCCTACAGATTGGGAAAGAATCTTCAACAACCCTATATCTGACAGAGGGCTAATATCCAGTATATATAAAGAACTAAAGAAGCTGAAAAGCAGCAAACCAAGTAATCCAATTAAAAAATGGGGAACAGAGCTAAACAGAGAATTCTCGAAAGAGGAACATCAAATGGCAGAGAAACACTTAAAGAAATGCTCGTCATTAGCCATTAGGGAAATGCAAATCAAAACAACCCTGAGATTTCACCTTATACCCATCAGAATGACCAAGATGAAAAACTCAAGTGACAACACATGCTGGAGAGGTTGTGGAGAAAGGGGAACCCTCCTCCAGTGCTGGTGGGAGTGTAAACTTGTACAACCACTCTGGAAATCAATCTGGCGCTTTCTCAGATAACTAGGAATACTGCTTCCTCAAGATCCAGCCATACCACTCCTAGGCATACATCCAAAAGAGGCTCAAGTACACAATAAGGACATTTGCTCAACCATGTTTGTAGCTGCTTTATTTGTAATAGCCAGAAGCTGGAAACACCCCAGATGCCCCTCAACTGAAGAATGGATGCAGAAATTGTGGTATATCTATACAATGGAGTATTACTCAGCAATGAAAAATAAGGAAATAATGAAATTTGCAGGTAAATGTTGGGACCTGGAAAGGATCATCCTGAGGGAGCTGTCCCAGAAGCAGAAAGACACACATGATATATACTCACTCATATAGACATATAACATAAGATAAACCTACTAAAATCTATACATCTAAAGAAACTAATTAAGAGAGAAGACCCTGACTAAAATGCTCAATCCTCATCCTGAAAGCAAAGAGGATGGACATCAGAAGAAGAAAACAGGAAACAACCTAGGAACCTGCCACAGAGGGCCTCTGAAAGGCTCTACCTTGCAGACTATCAAAGCAGGTTTATGGCCAACTGTTGGGCAGAGTGCATGGCATCTTATGAAAGAAGAGGGAAATAGTAAGATCTGGAGAGGACAGGAACCCCACAAGGAGAGCAACAGAACCAGAAAATTTGAACACAGGGGTCTTTCCAGAGACTTATACTCCAACCAAGTACCATGCATGGAGATAACCTAGAACCTCTGCACAGATGTAGCCCATGGCAGTTTAGTGTCCAAGTGGGTTCCATAGTAATGGGAAGAGGGACTGCCTCTGACATAATCTGATTGGAGCAGCCACTCTTGGAGCAGAGTGGCTGCTCTTGGAGCAGCCTTACCAGGCCACAGAAGATAACAATGCAGCCACTCCTGATGAGATCTGATAGAGTAAGATCAGAAGGAAGGAGAGGAGGACCTCCCTTATCAGTGGACTAGGGGAGGGGCAGGAAGAAGTGTAGAAGGGGGAGGAAGGGTGAGACTGGGAAGGGTCTTATGGGGGGATAAAAAGTGAATAAATTGTAATTAGTAAAATAAAAAATAAAAAGAATAAATCACTAAATAACAATAAGACGATCACTTTTGTGAAAGCTATATTCCCCCAATATACACGTTAATAGGAGGCACAGCTTTGTTTTAAGATTTTTGTCTGGTATGATAGAACACAGCTGCATCCTCATGTTTGCTCAGCATTTGATCTAATGTGACGTTGTTTTGGGTTGTATCTTTGAAGATATGTCCTAACGATATGTTGTTGGAGAATGGATATCTTCCTTGCTTTTTCAGATGGTTATGCAGTCTCTGGAAAATCCCACTGAACACTCATGGGAATGAGAATCTAGAAGATGAGTGACCCCTTCACATTAGTACATAAGCATCCTGGACCTCATGGATTGCTGGAGAGGGAGTGGACAGTTCCCAGCAGTCTAGGAACTTTCCTTGGAGCAGTGCTGCGCTGGCCCTTCTCTGCTTGCTATGAGGTCATAGCTTTCCAGGACGCAGGAGGTTTCCTGTTGCCCACGGTCTTCATGTGAGCCATCTATAAACTCTAGACGCTCATGTCCAGGTCTATGAACAGCATCTTCCCTTCAGTTCCACAGTCACTGCTTTTCACACCTGTGTCATGGCAACTGCTGCGATTTAGGCACTGGCTGTTGAGCTTGGTGCTCTGACATTCATCTCAGGACCCGCACAGTAGAAGGAGAAAACCAACTCCTACAGGCTCTCTGACCTCCACATGTGAGCCCCAGCACTTGCATGCACACACACAAACAAACAAGAAAATAAATGTAATTTTAAAAATTCCAAATAAAATTAGAATATTATTGAGACTTGAAAGACTTAGCTTGTGAATTTTAGTTGATTTATATTATTGAGACTTGAAAGATTGCTGAATCTCAGTTGATTTATATGTGTAAACAGGTGCTTATTAATCATGTCCATTTGAGTCATATCCTCCTGGGTGACGGAACTCATAGTCTGACTCTACCAGTCCTATTGTGAGGAGGGTTTCACAAATCTTTAAAATCTATTTATTTATTTATTTATTCATTTATTTATTTATGTATATGAGTGCTCTATTTGCATGTACTCTTGCATGCCAGAAGAGGGCATCAGATCATATTACAGATGACACTGAGCCACCATGTAGTTGCTGGGAATTGAACTCAGGTGCTCTTAACCACTGAGCCATCTCTACAGCCTGTTCACACTCTTTGAAAAAATTTGTTTTTAATTATCTTCTTCTTTCTCTCTGTGTATGCATAAGAGTGCAGGTGCCCATGGATGGTAAGGCTTTGGATCTCCTTGAGCTGGAGTTAAAGGCAGTTGTGAGCAGCACAGTGTCAGCACTGGGACTGAACCCAGGTCCTCTGCAAGAGCAGCATGTGCTCTTAATCACCGAGCCATCTCCATAGCTCCTCCACAGTTCTTGATATCCCAAAAGGCAATTATAGAATCACACAATTCATAAATACAAGCTTAGTATTCAATTTAAGCTCCCTGTAAGAAGGGGAGCTAATATGATGAGGAGGGTGAAGGTCTTCACATTCATTTTATCACTGGGAACAGAGACAAGATGGTGCCTTTACAGAGGGAAATGCAGCAAACACCCCAACACACAGCTTTTTCTCTTTGTAGCCAGTGTAGAATTCTAATAGTTTTCTTGAGAAATGAACAAAGACTAAATTTTCCTCCTTTGGGTCTAGAAAGGGGTCAGCACACATTTTGAAAATAATTATCTCTTAGCTGATGTGATGCAGCTGTCATCCACAGCTGTGCAAGCAAGGACAGCGTGGTGTCAACAGTTTGTCACAGATTTACATTTTAGCATTTGGCAGAATTCATGAAATGTAGACTACTTGTTTTAGGATCATTTGCTTTTCTTTCTGCTTTTTAATGATGACTTTTAAAGTTCATGCTACAATACCACATAACTGGGCAGCCAGAGAGGAGATGCCAATTTTACCCTACGAACACTTGTTAACCAGCTCTTGAGCACATCTTAGTCACTAAGTGTATCCTGTGAGGTGAGTAAATGATGAATAAAATCCTCATATAGGAGAAGTATTAAATAGATATATAAGACCAGCTGACATAAATGACATGAAGCACGTTTCTCAATAAAAGCATTGATAAGCTTCTAGAGCAATGTTGTTCAATATCTTGGACAGATTATTATTTTTGTAAAAACAGCTGTGTTCTACAGCTCTGTGGTTCAGAGCGGTAGCATAACCACATCCCCCTATGGAGCACCTGATATGCATCTAATGCAGCAGAGGAACTGAATCTTAATTACTAACACATTTGAGACAGTATCTTGCTATGTTGTCTCGAAGTCTTGGGTTCAAGTGACCCTTATTTGCCTCATTGTTAAGGTACTTCAGGGATGTACCTCCCTACTCAGCTCTTTACTTTCAATAATTTAAAATTCAAAGGGGCACATGTGTCTCGTGTCTACATTGTTGGGCAATGAGTGCAGTTCTAAAGCCCAGGACCAAATGTCAACCATTTATTAGCTAACTCTTTCAGATACTAGATGAAATATAGGTGTGCTGCTAGATTTTAGAAGTTCCTTCTATAGTAAGTCAAGTTACTACTTTGTTATTAAAGCTTAAGTTTGGGTTGATGAAAAGATTAATACACAACTTCCTTCAGTCCAAAGCTAAGAATATATCTGAAGACAATCACTAGAAGACCAATGTACCTTTGGAAAACCCACTGGACATTCTAGACTTTAAAGAAAGTGGAAGATTTCTATAGTTTGAAGATAAACTAGAGCCTAAGGTTTTACTAACTAAAGAAAGCACCCAAGTTTTTTGATGTCATAATATTCTATAAGCTGAAAAATTAGGCTACAACATATCTCTGATTAAAGAGCCCATGAAAATCAAGATAAGATATGTCAATCAAATCTCTTGAGAACATTGTGGTATAGCTCATGTGCGCCGAAGAAACTATAGTGCCTCAGGGGAAATTCAGAAATTGAGAGCTCATGTTTACAGAGATAAAACAAAACTTTAAAAAAATGAAAGGGAGACAGTTTACAGTTAAGAGTTCCCAGAGCGGTTGGATGGATTGAAAGAAAGATGTGGACAGTTTAACAGTCAAAGAATCAACAGATCTATAAAGAAAACTCAAAGGATTACTGCTTCATAGCATCTCTTAATTGACAAATTAGAAGATGTTATGAGCTGGGAGCAAGCTGAGCTCACATCTGCTAAGGGCCATAGAAAGAATGAGGTTTAGGTCAGGCTGAGACTCGAAGTGTACGCTTTCTGATGCTTGGTCTAGTTTTGTCTTTGGCTAAGTTACCTGACTTGCATTTCCACCTTTTCACCTGTTCTGTGGGGAGAGTACAGTTAAGGTGGGGAAGGTTAGCAGAAGGCTTAGCATAGCAGGAACTCAAGTCTGCATGAATACTCCAGGATCCCTGACTCTTGACTTTCAGAAGAACCTCAGAAAGCAGAACAATGGATATAAGCAATATGGTGATGCTCATGGGAAGTAGTGACAAATTTGAATGGGAGCCACCAGGTGAAAGGAAATAAATGTACCAGGTAAAGATAGGTCCCTGTAATCTCTTTACTTGAAATTCTGACAATGGATTTGGGTTTTTCATCATAGATAATGAGAAACAACTGAAGGCTAATGCCCCAGACGGAAGTGTGGCTAGCTTAGCCAATGGAACCACAGAAGGTATACTCCAGGGAGAGGCCCACAAAGCAGGTAGGGGTTGTGATGAGCCACGTGTGAACTAATGGCTGTGACTAAAATGGTAGCTGTATAAGTGAACGTGAAAAGGCGTGTTCACTTGTCAACATAAAGAACGGATTCAACCTGAGCTTGTAAACCCATGTGATTAAGGGTTCAGGGCAGTAGAGATCTTGATCCACTAAGGCCTGTGGGAAATACTTTCTTCCCAACAAGCAAATACTGCTAGATACAAGTAGCTTCTCTTTGGTCAACTCATCAGTCAAGCCATCATTTCCTGTGTGGTGTGGCATCAGGTGTTCTGGCAGTCACTAAGTTAAGGGACTTAGTACCAGACTGAACGTAAGGAAAGAAAAGTAATTAAAATTATTACAGCACTTGTTCTTTTCGATGAGACAGAGGCTGACTGTGGGTAGCACCCACTGGTAAGCTCAGCTGTTAGAAAGTAGGAGCAGGAAGATTAGAAACCCAAGGCCAACCTGACCTACATGCCAGCATAAACCGTGTGCCAGCCTGGACTATGTGGCAAGTATGAGGTGAACTTCATGAGATCCTGTACTGAAAGCAAAACCAAAGCTGAGAACCCAATCAAACAAGAACAAGACAGTACCTTCTGCTGATAGGATGTGAGTGGGGTTTTTTCCTGAATGTTTTTACTTGCTGTGAATATAAAATATTCATGGAAATAAATAGCAGGGGGAAAAAAAACCCTCACAATAAAGAAGACAAAAATGGAGGTTTCCTTGGACTCACAGGTCATCTCTATCCAGAGTGGAATATATATATATATATTTTCCAGAGTGGAATATAACCAAGTGTGTTTGGCTCAAATATCACTCAAAGGATGTGGATTAATGGATGGAATGAACCTAGTTCTACATCTTGCCTTTAAGTCTGCTGGATGAATTATCATCATCCTCATCTTAAACAAAGATATAGAAGCATTCTGACTTTGAAAAATTGTGCAGATATAAGAGAGCTCACTGTTATCTTGACTGGCATAATCCAGACTAAGGATGATTTGTTGCCCTGACTTCAAAAGATAAAAACAAACAGTGAATGCAACTATGTATAGATACTTAGGGCCATTGAACTGCATACTTTAAAAAAAGGTCAGGGGGAAAATTTAATATGATGTGTTACAATTAAAAGATAAGAAGCTAGAGAGACGGCTGGCTGAGTGTTTAAGAGTACTGACTGCTCTTGTGGAGGACCCTGGTTCAGTTCCCAGCACCCACGTCAGGCAGCTTATAACTGTGCTTAACTGCGGTTCTGTGGGTATCTGATGGCTCCTGGCATCAGCTATGTAACACCCACTGCCATGTGTTACATATCAGCACACGAGCACACACATATACACACATACACACACCCAGAGAGAGACATGAAAACCTTTTTTAAAACCTAAGCAGTATTTACTGTAAAATCATACATGTGCCTGTATGTGTACATTGTATGTATAATATGCAAAATATATGTGTATATATGCACGTATCTATAAAATTACTGTGGGGTGTATGATAATAGAAAATGCTTTACACTGTCAGGTGAATTGTTTGCAATGCAGGAAATCAAATTTAGAGCTTCATGCACATCAGGAACAGTACCCCGGAGCCACACAGTCCTATTAAATGAATATGTGTTTTCTTCCTTTGAGGCTGTCTTTAGAAATTCTCTCTACCTGCGTGGTGGTGGTGCATGCATGCCTTTTGTCTTAACACTTGGTGGGGGGCAGTAGGCCGAGGCAGGTGGATTTCTATGAATTTGAGGCCAGCCTGGTCTACAGAGTGAGTGAGTTCCAGGAAGGCTAAGGATACACAGAGAAAAAGAAACCCTGTGTCAACGCCGCCGCCCCCCCCCCCCCCAAAAAAAAATTCCTCCAGAGGGAAATTCATCCTCTAGCTGGAACTGAACACAGCACTGTTTACCTAGGGTGGGTCTGTGGCTTGCAGTGCTTAGTGTACTGACTCATTTGCCTGATGAGAAGGGCAGCAGGAGCAGCTATTGTGGCAAGAATACAGCCTAAGGACGAGTTCTCTTATAGTGGAATGGGGAACTGTTATTGGGGTGAAGGGAGAGAGAAAATCAAGTCCTTACCCCCAGCACACCGGCAGGTACTCTCTGCACAGACACAGCTCCGCACCCTGTCTGTCTACAGACTGAGTGCTCGAATGACCCAGTTAGTTTTGAAAGCTTCCCTAAGTCCGCAGGAAAGACATCAGGGTGGGGATATCTATCTTACTTACCTTTGCCTTGACAGTCATTTTTAATTGAAAAAAAAAAAAAAAGGTTTTCGTACAGTATATATCTTTAATATGTTTTTCCCTTCTCAGAATTTCTTCTAGGTCCTCCCCACCTCCCTACTCACCAAATTTTGTGGGTTTTTTTCCTCTCCTTAAATACAAGCAAACACACACACACACACACACCACAAAAAATGAAAACCAAAACGTACAAATGAAAGGCCAATATGGCAAATAAATAAAATAAAATTGAAAAGCCTAAACAAAGCAAAATGACATGAAAATTCTACAGGAGTATCATTGTGTTTGTTTTGTGCTGGTCAACTCCTCCTGGGCACAGGGCCTTCCTGAAGAGTGCTTAACATACCCGGTGGATCCACTGGGACCAGCTCATTTTTTCTTTCCCAGTTGATATCTATTCCCGATAGTGTCTTGGTTACAGGTGGGAGCCCATGTCCATGGCCCCCGTCTCAGCTGACAGTTAAATTTTGAGCCATGGCCCTTCTGAAAGGGAGGCCTGATAAGGGAAACCCAAGGACAGGCCCTTGGTTGACAAGCTCTTTTGTGGGTAGAACATACTGAACATTCCTATGCTTGTTGCCGGCTTTGCTGACCGCTCAGCTGCTCATGGGGACTGGCATAGTAACACTGAATCACTCTCCAGGGGCCATTGCCACCTAGGGTCTCCAAGCTGTGTAACTATTTAACAGCCGATCAACAGTCAAGACAATAGCCCCAAAAATGTCCAACATAGTCAACCTGATAAGGATAACTGTTCACTGAGGCTTCGTTCCCAAGTGGCTCCCGGTTGTGCCAAGTTGACACCTCAAATTAAAGAGTGTGCACACCCTTCCATCTGTTTCTTTACCTCCGTGTCTTCTATTTTCTCTTTCTCATGTTGCTTAAAGTCTGGAGTGAAGGATGGGTGGAAAAACTGAAGGGAAGTGAGGTCACGTTGAGTGTGGTAGGGGAGAACTGCCCTGTTTCCTGAGCTCTCACTTCTAAGGGTGTTTCCGCAGAGGGGCCGTTGGCAGTGTGGCATAGGATGCAGACCACTTGTGAGAAATGCAGCCCATGGGAAGAGCAGGTGCCGTGGAAAGGAGGCTGAGCGTGCGGTTTGTCTGGATTCTTCCTGCTGCAGCTGAAACTTTTCTTTCTGCTGGGGGGTGTCAGTTTACAACCATTTGCTCAGAGACTTTATTTTGAGGTCCAAGCCTCCTGTAAACTTACGTTACAGCCCCAAAGGGAGTTTTCTTAGGCTGAGGACTTTGCTTCCTTCTCTCTCGCTAGCACCCACAACCCCCGGTGGCCGGCATTTCCCAGTCATCCCCAAAGAGCCTTCTCAGAGCACCTTAAGTGTTTTATATTCCAGATGCCTACATCACTTTTTTGTTACTGTCTTCTCAACTTAAAATCATCTTCGACTCTCTTAGGTAGCCTCAAAGTTGTCAGTCTATTTCTGTTTTTTTTTTTTTTTTAATTTTGTGAAATTCTAGAATAGAAATTTAATCATAAAAAGCATGCACTTTGTCAGGCTTGGTTTTTTTTAAGTGTGTTTGAGAGAGAGACCAAGAGATAGAAGGATATGGTGGCATGCCCCTAATGTGTATAGGAACCATTGTGACACACACACACACACAATGCTCATTCAGTCAGTTTCTTGGGTAAATGGGCAGTTACCAAACATTTGGCAATCTTCCTGTGAGTGGAGGTTGAGGTGAAAGAGATGGTGAACATAACTGTTTAACTGTTCCTGGAAATGAGGCAACAGCTGTTTGATGGTGTACCGTGGTAAGTTGTGGAACAGGCTCCAACTGAGGATTCACTGTTGCCCCACATGGCCTATACCGCCCCTGGAGTGGGAGTGGAGGGAAGGCAGGCCTGCTAAGGGAAACCCAAGGACAGGCCCTTGGTTGAGCGGCCCAGAGCAGTCAAAGAGCAGTCTTTGGAACAGGAGATGACGTTACCAGTTAATGAGGCTCCTGTAAGAGGCTAGGGCATTTGTTTCTGCTCTGGTTTTCTTTAAATACTTCACAGCAACCATGTTCTGACAAAGAGAGAAAGAGAAGGTTTGGTGCTTTCTCTTTTGTTTCATTTGTCCCATGCCTAACCCAGAAGGAAAACGTAAGCCAGTCTGCCTACATGTACAGTGGACAGGCAACATGGGGGGAAAAGCGAGACAACCTCAAAATAGGTAGGGGACAAGCAGACATGAGGAGGTGGGTTTCCAGTGCAAAGGGGAGGCCCGACTTCCCACCAAACAGGAGAGTGCTGCTTTAATTTTTAAATTATTTTAAAAAAGTTTTATGTGTATGTGTTCTGTCTGCATGTATGTCTGTGTCGGTGCCTGTGGAGGCCAGAAGAGGGAACCGCATGCCCCGGGGCTGGAGTTGTAGATGGTATTGAGCTTCTGTGTGGTTGTTGGGAATTAAACCCAGGTTCTCCGGAAGGGCAGCCAGTGCTTTTAACTGCTGAGCCATCTTTCCAGCCCAGAAAGCTCATGCATGAGAGCTATCCTGCCCTTGTGTGCTGTGCAGCAGACACTACTTAATAAAGACCACTCTGTATCCAACACTTAGCCTAGGGATACACCCACCGCTTTTTTGTTTATCACAGCAGTAACTTGGCCTGATTACCTAATTTCCCTCCTATCAGTATTCTATCTCATTCGAGTTCCTGTTATAGTGAAAATGTCATTTCCTTCCCCAAGAGGTCCAACGTATACTATACCATTGACACACCATTCTCACCCCCACCCCCGGAAAAGTGCAACCCAGTGCCAATGTGTGGGAGCAGGTTAGCCCATGTGTAGTGTACCCAGACACGGGAATATTATTTAAGTGTGAGAAGGGTGTTTCCAATGTGAAGCCAAGTAAAAGGGTCATGTGACAAAAGACGAGCTGAGAGAGCTGCAGCATCAGCTCATTCCAGACAGACTGAAACAGAGAAGTGGGCACAGGAGCCAGGTGACTAGGTATCAGCAGAAGCTTGGTCCCTCACTATGAAGTCAAGGGCCCGGGGTTTCTCATGCTTCAGTATTCTGTCTCAGGATGGAATGGCACCAGCAAAGGTGTTTAGCTCATGAGATTATATCAATGGATGTCAGACACCGGGGAAGGACACACAGGCACAGTGAGTCTTGACATATGCAAAAGGTGACGTTTCTTGCCTCATAGATTATAGTTTCCAGCCACCAGCTTTTGAAATAATGTGAAGACCTTCTTCTACTTTAGTGTCCTTGTGTGGATTTAGCATAACCCCCAGCGCTTTCAGTCTCAACATACAGGTTATATATGGAATATTTATCATGCAATGTAATGCCTATTTATATATATAAGCCCAACATTATGATTTACCTTAGCTTCCAGTTAGGCATGTGAAAGATTTAAAAAATTGTAGTTTGGTACAATGCAGCAAATGATGTCCAAGTCTCCCTCTTAGCTTTACATAGAAAGACTTCCATTCAAAAGGAAAGCTTCCCTCACAGCAAGGAAAGCAGCGGTGTATTCAAATGGAATATATGAAGTATCATTTATGTTGAATCGTTATTCTTTCCCCCCCTTTTCTTTGTCACGTTCTCCTTGTTGGCCTGATCTCAAACTCACGGCAGTCCCCCTGCTTAGCCTCCCACGTTCTGGGATTCCAGGCAGGCGCCATCATGCCCAGCTTGAGCATTTGTTATCCTAATGTGTGTGTGTGTATATATAATTCACGGGCATTTTCCTTCAGATTTCAACAATGGTAGTTCATCAACATATTCTGGAGTGAAAGAAACATATCCAGGCTTACTGTTCGCGCTTCCATCTAGCAAATGATTCCCAAGCGTCTGGGGCTGCCAGCCCCATGCTATGCTCCCAGGAGTTTTGCGCTGTACTTATAAACACTTGTACATTTGCCCCGCTGGCAAAAATTAGTTTTCTTGGCCTTGGGCTTGCGTTTTAATTTTTCCAGCTCTCCTGGCTTTTCCTGTTTACAAGTTTTGGGAATTTGGTCTCATGGCTTTGAAGAAATCACAGCAAGCCTTTGGCTGCTCAGTTGTATCAAGACAAAAAGGGAATCCTTGTTAAGGGGCTCTCTGCTCTCTGGACCTCCTCCAGATCTGGGAGTCAAATGGAAGCCTTTCATAGTGTTCAGTCGCCTCCCACCTCAAGGCCCACTCACTTACTGACTGATGTTACAGCCCCAGTAGAATCCCAGGTGTTTCCAAGAAGTTGGCTATTTCTTTGTAAACAGGAAGTTGAGCCTGTTAAAATCATTTCAGAGGCACTAAAACCCTTCCAAGGTGATTTTACTTTGAGGCTTTCAAAAGCATCTGCACTCACGTTTGAAACAATTTAAGAAACACAAAGTAGCAGTATTCCAGGGCAGGCATGTCACTGAACGCTCTTCTGACATACTGAATCATTGGATATGCTTAAGTACTCACAAAGGCAGAGTTATCTTAGCCCGGGTTTTACGGAGTGGGAACTAGAGGTCCTGAGAGCATAAGTGCTCCCTCAGGGTAGAGCAAGTAGCAAAAAGGCAGACTCTGGACTCACACAGCCGGCCTGGAGGCTGTCCTCAATCACGTCAGGGCTCAGCGTGAGCGTCAAGAATACACAAAGCTCACCGCGATGTTATTATTTCTCTGAAGACTCTGATCCTACAAAGATGTGGTGGTAGTCTACGAATACTGTATTAGGGAGTCATAAGGTACTTGGCTTGCAGACAACTGTCTGAATTTTAATCTCCATCACTTAAACATTGTGGATACTAAGACAGTGAAGACCATCTTGAAGTGAGTCACCTTCCAGAGATCTTACTGTGAGGGGACCTAGAGCTCTGCAAACACCAGTATGTTAGTTCAACTTCAAGAAGGAAGTCTGTAGAGGATTTGCTTTGATACTTTAATTGCTAAGAACTCGTGTGGTTATAGATTCCTAGCCAACTTTGAAATTTACCGCACGAGGCTATGTTCTTGAACCTTCTCAAAACTGCTAAATTAATTTCTTGACTCCATCGTCCAAGGGATTCATTCTCTGAAGCCTGCTTGTTTTAAGGGCTGCATGGAGATTACTGGAGTTTTCTGCCTGTGCTCAGTGTAGACAATATTAAGAACTTTCTTTTGCTAAATGCAGTGTGGGTCAGGGTTCATATAATAGCTAGCATGTTCTCGAAGGAAGGATAAACAGATTTTCCAGAGGTTGACTATATTGGTAGAACAGTCATGAATCCCTCATTACTGTTCTAGTGGAATGTGGCATTTTTGATCCCACATCTTAAAGATGGTACTATGAAAGTGAACTTCAAATGTGTGAACAAAATCAGGTTGCCTAGGGGATTTTTTTTTTCAAGAGTATAGTAAACAACTAACACACACACACACAGAGAGAGAGAGAGAGAGAGAGAGAGAGAAGTGAATGTGAGCATATGTTGGAGGGACATGATCAGGACAAGGATGACTATTTTATGTGTATGTTGTTCTTTATTTTTCAAAGAATTATGAATGGAGGGAAGAGATTTACATATTAGAAAAAAGTTGCAAGTAACATTGATGAAGCTGTTTTACCAGAATCAATCTTAATTAAGCTTCTGACACATTGGGGCTGGTTTAGAGGCCTTTGAGTCAGAGACAAGTTGGCTGAGGACCAGTCTCCCAAAGGTGGCTGTGATGGTGGGGGAGACAGAGTACAGCATGACCAGCGTTTAATTGTAGAGCCTGTCTAGACTCAGTGGTATAGCGCTGGCCTAAATGTGTGAGATCCTGTGTTCCTGGGTCCAATCGTACCCACAAACACGCAAATATCTACAAAACAAAGTGAACCCCAAACACAGCCCTTCAGCAGTTGAAAGGTGTTATCCAGAGGAAAGGGAATGCTAAGCGACTTAACTAACAAAGGCATCCTCAACAGTTGTTTTAGTTGCTTTCTTATTTCTGTGACCAAGTACCTGGTAATAAGCAACTCAAGGGCAAGAGATTTGTTGCGGTTCATGCTTGGAGGAGTACGGTCCATCACAACAGGGAGGGGTTTGTGGCAAGACGCCCGAGGTGGCTAGTGACACCCCCTTCGCTGGAAACAGAAGGAGATAAAGGCTGCAGCTGCTCCCCGCTTTTTCTCTCTTTCCCTTTTATGCAGTTTGGTCTCCGGTCTACGGTACAGTGCCACTATGTTTGGCATGGGTCCTTCCCCTTCTGTTAAACCTCTCAGGAAATATTCTCAAAGACATGCCCAAAGATGTGTCTTTTAGGTAACACTACATTCACCCAGTGACAGCGAAACTCTTACATAATACTACCCAGTGTAGTAGCCCCTAGCCACTTGTGTCTATTTAAGTATTACAATAAAATGTTCAGGTCCTTGGTTGTGCTAGGCACGTTTTAAATCAGTAGCTACATGTATGCAGTGGTAGTGGCACTGGGCATCAGAGGCACATGACCTCAGTGGCTACATGTGTGGGGCCGCAGTGTGAATACATGACCTCTCCATTAGGGGAGAAATTTCCACTGCTCAGGGTCGGGGACCTGCAAACAGGAGGAGAACAGTTAAATAAATATCTGGCAAGATCTGGGCCCACACATAGGGAAGGAGCTCATTCATGCCACCTCTTAAGTTTAGACCTTATCCACCAGGCTAGAGATCAGCAGGCTTGTTCTACAACTCACCAGGTAGTAAATATGCTGGTCTCTTGGGTACATGCAGATTTTGCCCAAAACAAATACAGCTCCTGTATCACAAGAGCGACTACAGCAATATATAAATGAATGACTGTGGCTGTGTCCCAGTCATGCTTTATTTGAAGGTGGAAAAGCCTGTCAATGGGCTGGATTTGATTCACAAGCTATATTTTGTTGACCCCTGCCTTAGGTCAATGGAAGCCATATGTGTGTTAAAGCCAGAAAGTCATATAATTGCGTGCCTAGAAAGTGTATTCTAGTAGCAGAGTGAAGATGGATTTAGGGAGTGTAAGCTGGAAAATGACAGCAGTCTGGTCAAGGAGGATGGGACCTTAGTTCCGAATGTAGCTTGTGGAACATGATTGGCGAGAAGGCAATGTCTGGGTGCTGGTGTCAGTGAAGAATAAAATGAAAGATCCTGGAGACCACACTCTATATTATAAGATGTAGAGAGGGGAACAGATTTGTGAAAGATGACTTCATCAGAGTCAGGGGACTTTTGAGGGGTTGAGCACATGCGTCATCAGCAGAGGCCTTGCAGCTGAAACTTCTAGAGACAAAGAAAACCCAGAGAGGGAGAAGCAGGTGAGGAGGACAAAGATGTGCTTGGGGCATTACCAGATAGAAGGTACAGTGTCTGTGGGGCTGTAGAGCAAAATAGGGAAGAACGAAGCTGGTGGAATCGAGATTTGCAAATGGCGCTGAAGGAATCAAGAAAAGATTTGCAAATGGCATGGAGAAGACTGAAAAGATACCATTGGATTTAGCAATTAGGAAAAGTTTTTGAACATCACTCAGAATTGGTTTGTTTTGAAAAACAAAAAGTAAAGGTGTCTGGCTCTTCTTTGTTAGGAACTGCATTAGTGGATTGGTAATGATGGCTTCAAACGCTCTTGTTTTCTTTTTTGGTAATAGGATCACATGAAGGTGGGGACAGATAGTGAGCTTCTTTCTAACCTCATTTCATAAAGTACATGCAGCAGTTGTTCTGCAGATGCAAAAGCAGGCATGATTTAGTTCTGTGGCTCTAGGAGAAACTTTGTAAACTTTTTGGATTGACTGCATGTTTTGAATGCTGTGAAGTGGTTTGGAACCTTTGTAAATTTACAGTTAGAATTCAGAGTTTAGGTTAAATGAAAGATAAGACCAGAAGCTTAAGCCAGGGTTTTTAATTGGCCTCTTTTTTTTCACTAAGTGTTGTTACATATATACTCCTAAATATGTATAAATATTTCATTCCAAAGCTACTTTAATAAATAGACTAAGAACAGATTTAAGATAGAATCATTGGATCAAGTGTTCTGTTTTTATAATTTTTTTCAACTGAGTGAAGTTTTTTTTTATTTTTATTTTTTAATATTAGTTACAGTTTATTAACTTTGTATCCCAGCTGTATCCTGCTCCCTCATTCTCTCCCAATCCCATCCTACCTCCCTCATCTCCTCCCTGCCCCTTTCCAAATCCGCTGCTAGGGGAGGACCTCTTCCCTTTTCATCTGACCCTAGCTTATCAGGTATCTTCAGGCCTGGCTGCAAATTCCTCCTCTGTGGTCTAGCAAGGCTGCTCCTCCCTCGGGCTGGGGGTCGGGAGGGAGAAGGGGAAAGTCAACGAGCTAGCCATTGAGTTCACGACAACCTACAGATTGGGAAAGGATCGTCACCAACCCTGTATCTGACAGAGGGCTGATATCCAGAATATATAAAGAACTAAAGAAGTTAAAAAACAAAAATGAAGTAATCCAATTAAAAAATGGGGTACAACAGAGAATTCTCTGTAGAGGAATATAGAATAGCAGAGAAACACTTAAAGAGATGCACATCTCTGAGATGCATCAGAGAGATGCAAATCAAAACAACCCTGTTTTTATAATTTAATGGTCAAAGGAGTAGTCATTGCTTGATGCAAACATTTTAAATGATTTATAACAGCCTTTGAAGAGGTTTATAGCAGAAAAATATTTTATATACTTTCTGGATGAATGTATCTCACCAAATGTAGGGCAATTTGTTCATAAGTTTTTTAAATCTTGAAGAAATGGACAAAACCAGGCTTGTCCTTTATTGGCAATGCTTCTTGGGAAATTAAAAGTTATTTGATCCTGGAAGACTTGCTTACATTAGAGTGTAAAGGTGAGCACACGATGTGACGTGTGCACATTTACTCTCTTCGCGATTACTCACATTAGGGGGAAAAATAAAGTAGAATCACACTCACAACTGCTCCTCCATCTTGGGACCTATTGGAGCTCCAGGAGCACCTGGAATGCAGTGGCAAATGATACACAGTTATGGGGTGACTTTGTGGGGTTCCTCTTGGGTTCCTGGCTGGAATATGTCCTGACTTGAAAAGTCATCTCGAGTACACAGAGCTAGTCTTATGCAGGTGGAAGGCTCTCTAAAGGGCCAAGGGTAAGCAGACACCGGGATCTACACTGAGTGAAACTACAAGCAAAAGCTACTTACTGTGTGCTGCCCCCTTGTTTTCAATTCTGAGGTGATGGAAGTAGTATCACATATAGAACTTTGTAAGAATTTAAAAAATGCTACCATCAAAGCTACTTAGAAAAACACATGGGAGAGATATCAATAAATCTATAAAACCACAAAAAGAGGAGCTTCGATAGAAAACATGGTGGAGGCAATCCCTAGTAGATAGTATATATTGCATAAGATGTACACATTGTTATACATTATTATTATATATTATAACAATGGAAAAGTTTTATAATCATACAGACCTAAAATTAAGTGACTCAAAAATCTATAATATGCAATAATCATACAAAAACAAAATCAGGGTAAGAAAATATGAACAGGTACTGTTTTAGAGTCACACATAACTCATTTCATAATTTAGAACAAACACCAAATAGATTTTAGTGTTTAGAAGAAAAGTCAACAGACTAAAGACTATAGTATTTACCCACAAATATATTGTTTTTTTTTTTTAAGAAATTGCAACACAGAAGACCAACTAAAATAAATGATTATAACCCCCTTAAAGGATAGATTTGCAGTCTGTGTCCTAATGAACTAAAATATAACAAGACTTTCTCTATGAGAATATCACTTAGATGGCAATAGAATGTTCCTCAACTGTAAACTAGTAGAAAGAAATATGGACATTAGCCAGTATAGCAGAAGTGTTCAATTCAATAGTAATTAAAGGAAATTGACTTAAAGTAATTCTTTTATTCACTGAGAAGTAAACCTAGAAAAAATCTTAAATTTCATCAGTTAGTCTACGTATGCATAAACTAAAAAAATGTAATCTCTGTGATTACCTCTTTGATTCAATATAAGTGAACAATCTAAAGTAAGAAAAACAATTATCTATATGTATGGGCATGATTATTTCAGTTTTTCTAACTGGAAGAATTTTGGCAGCCCCGGCTATCTAAGAACATTTTTTGAGTCATTATGGAATGTGTTACAATCAATATAAAAATTGTGAACAGGGGTGTGGTGGTACAAACAGATCTCTGAGTTTGAGACCAGCCTGGTCTACAAAGTGAGTTTTAAGACAACCAGGGCAGCACAGAGAGACTCTGTCTCAAACAACAACAACAACACATAAGTAAATAGTTAATCATGAACAGTGTATATTAATATGGAAAATATGTTACCTTTAAGTGATAGATAACATGATTTATAGATTATGATAATGGCTGGGCGGTGGTGGTGCACGCCTTTAATCCCAGCACTCAGGAGGCAAGGCATTTGGATCTCTGAATTTGAGGCCAGCCTGGTCTACATAGCAAGTTCCAGGACAGCCAGGGCTACACAGAGAAACCCTGTCCTGAAAAAACAGAACAAAACAAAATAAAAATAAAATATGATAATTTAGATGGCTATAGACAAAGATTTAATGGTTAATGATATCAGGGAAGTACCTACACCTGTGGATAGTTTCAAATTCCTTTTGATGTAGTTTAAGTAATATACACAAAAATACAGAACAGTCAATGGAGTAGAACCAATTATCATAAATTTCTCTCAATTAAAAAAGACCTCTCAGCCTCTGAGCCATCTCTCCAGCCCAGAGGTTAAGATCACTGGCTGCTCTTTCAAAGGTCCTGAGTTCAATTCCCAGCAACCACATGGTGGCTCATAACCCTCTATAATGTGATCTGGTGCCCTCTTATGGCATGCAGGCACACACGCAGGCAGAACACTGTATACATAATAAATAAATCTTGAAGAAAAAAAAAGACCTCCCAAACCATACATCTTAAGAGAAGGGATTGTAGTATCAATTTATCACAATTCACTAACAGTCTTGTACTAACCAACCTAGTGACATCACATAGAGACATCTGGAACACTAAACGTGAAGCGGCAGGGTCACTTTGTGCTCTGTCCACTAGGTTGGTGGCATTTCTTCTGAGCTTAGAGAACTAACAAGATAAAGTACTTTAGCCATATTTTTTTATGCAGTCTGATTTGGCTATTTCTGGTTCCTAATTACTTAACACTCTGCCCTGCCCCCTACCTCACACCAGTCCTCTCTCTTTCCAGATCAATGACCATGTCTCCAGGAACAATCTAAGAGAATCCAATGCACTGAAACATTCACAGTGTAATGGTGTCTAGCATAAAGGGAGCATTTGATCACTTGTTAGTGATTGTTTGTTATTGTATTCTTAATTTTAAAAGTGTGAAAGGAATTTGAACCTTTTGTATCTCAGAACAATGCTATACTTAAAGGAAAAAGAAACAATCTAAGGAAATTCCTAAAGAAATGAGGACTTTTTACTCTGCAGATTATCGTGGCTGTTAGTCTGTCCTCTGATAGTATCAAACCAGAACACTCTAACTGGAGAAAGAGAACTGATACAAATGCCCCAAGGTAGGTATACAAAGATCTCTCTCCACTGTGACGTTGCTTTTTCAACTTTTAATTAATGGAAACCCTCTTATCCCATGAAATAGGGATGCCCGCAATCACTGCCGGTACCTACCTGGGGAACTCAGAACCTTCATTGCTCTTCAGACACCATGCCTGTGACTCAATATTGGGATATATCAGTGAATAAACCTAAGCAAAACTGCATCAGCACTAGCTTGAGGATAAAGATGGTTTTGATTTTATAAAATAAGAAGTGCTCTAAGTTTGGTCTTAGTGTTTCCCATCATGTCACACACATTTGATGGACACTGATGCCCTCCCTCGCATCCGGAATGGGAGAATTTTGTTTTCAATGGTGTCATTACTTATTAAATTGGAAGCACAGTCTTGCCTTAATGAGACTAGGCTTTTGTAAAATTAGGAGTCTGCCAACAAACACATATACTGTCATCCCAGCAAAGGCAAGATCACATAACCAAATAAATATTAAAGGCACCTAATGAGAGTTTCACTGGTGGAGAAGAGAGAGCTTGTAGGCAGGATGTAGCCAGTCAGGAGCCATTAGGGTGGGTAAATGCGCAGGGGGAGTTTTCATGAAGGAGCAAAGCTGCTGCCAAGTGTTAAGGGAAGTTTCACACCTGCACTGGCAGAAAGGAAGCTTGGAGAACCGGTGCCAGAGAGGCTGTAGCCGAAATGGCATATACTCTGTCTAATGATACCTTTTCGAAAACCATATACTAAAACGTTAATAGATACTCTCTTTGAGTACTTGGACTTTTGTTTTCTGAAAGAAAAAGTGTCCTCATTTTTTTATGCTTGGGGAGAAAATGTGCATTGCTGTTTTTTCCCCCTGGGTGGCGAGATGGCAACTGTATACATGTATGGGTTAAGGGTATAGAGCACAAAGTATTAACTTTACACGTAGACTTCTGCCAAGTCTATGTGGTAGTTCTGCTTCCCCTCACATTTTGTTATAAGCCATTTCGAGCATGTGCATGAGTTTCATTGAAGCTGAGGTTGAAATCTGCCACCTGGACCGCACAGCTCGGCAGGCTCACTCTTCTTCAGCCCACCCATCCATTTATTTTCAAATTTTTCTTAGAGAAGATGGACACCTCCCCAAGTAAATTTTAGACATCAATATCCTATCTGGTACTACTTCTGAACTATCCCCAAATCCCTTCCACACATAGATTCTTAGGACTAGCTCAGAACCTGCCAGAGGCTGGTATATACTCAATCTAATTTCTAACTCTAGACACTACTCCCATGTACCAAACCAGCAGCCTATTCAAGGGACAGTCTTCACCAAGTCTTATCCTGATTCTGTTTATCAGAACTTTGCACTGTGTTAACTACAGAATATTAAATCCAGAAACATGAACTGCTTGGGGTTTATCAGGTCCATTGTTTTCAGGAACTAATCATGGAACATGAAGAAGGAACTGTGTACGATCCTTATTCAGGTTTGATGATTGAGACTGACTCAGACTGGTTGTGAGGGAGGAAAAAAGAGAAAGAAAGAAAGAAAGAAAGAAAGAAAGAAAGAAAGAAAGAAAGA
>NW_026585987.1:9140171-9167706 GCF_907164565.1 Psammomys obesus
AGAAAGAAAGAAAGAAAGAAAGAAAGAAAGAAAGAAAGAAAGAAAGAAAGTTTCCCAGAATGGGAAAGCTAAGAATTGATGATGAAGGCAAGGCTTCTTCATTCAGCTTCTAGTCCCCAGGAGCCCAGACATTAATCCAGCATCTCTCCTAGTTTCTTCTCCACTGTGGGTTGAGCACTCTTAAGTTTTGTTGTTTGTTTGTTTTTTAGACTAGCAAACAGTATATATTGTCAAACAGAAGCATTCATTACAGATACCTATGGACACAATTCTTATAGCCATTTAGTTAAATATAGATCTTAACAATGAAAACAGCAAGTAATTAAAAATGCATAGCTGTGTTAGTTTTAGGTTTTGCAAGTGTCTTTGCCCAAGAAAGCACCATTCTCTCACGTCTAGCTTGACTACTTGCATTTAATAAACCCAAGGAAAAGAGAAACCCATTTTGCATTGATCAAAGGGTGGATCTGGCATCAGCTCCCAGGAATGTGCCTGCTGCCCATTTGCAGAGAGAGTAAACTACAAATTAAAAAGAGGGACTTACCATGTGGAAAGGAAGAAGAGGGAGGGAAACAGTGGTGTAACTCCCTCCCTCTTGCCTTGTTCTGTTTATCAATTTAACAGTACTTGTCCGGGTTATCTGACTCTTCCTGCTGAGGTCTGAACCACCTGTGGTGGGTACGCTCAGTGGCTTCAGGTGAACTCTGCTTGGAAATTAGAAATTGCAGCAGATCCGCCCTCATGGCTATTTCTTGGTTTAAACACGGTTTGGAAACTCCCTGAATCACAGTCCCCACCTCCTAGGTGACTAAGCTGAACAATGTGCCTCTCTCTGGCTGCTGTGTTGGGGCAGGCATGCTCTGCCACAGGAAAACTCTCCTCTGCTCTGAAATGCTGCCTCATGCGGTTATGGGCACATGTGATAAAATTAGTTTCTCGGATGGCTGTCCTCTTGTTATAAACTCCGCTCTCCTTCCCCCGCTGTGTTGCAGTGAGCACCAAACACTGCAACAAGTTCGATGGACTACTTCCGTCCACTGACAACGCAAAATGCATTCACACACAGTAAGCCTCCAAAACGTCTAAGCTGTTCTTAGCAGATTTCACTAGAATTCTTTCATCTAAACGTCTGTTGTAAATCAAATGGAGCAGATGTTTATTTCAACTCTACCGCTTTTAGTCATCTCTGCCAGGATTGACATAAGGATTGAATTTATTGCTGGCTTATCAGTATTTGTAGGCAAGGATTGAAGGCATGAGTCTCAACTCAGGTTTTAGAATTCCATACCTGAGATTAAAACACGCAACAAAACCCTGAAATTTTTTTTGAGGAAAAGGTCGTTTTTTGTCATTGTTCTAAACATGCATATTAACATTTTTGAGGTGAGAAAAGACCTTTTACAAAGTGAAAGCTCTCTCCTCTCTGCCCCTCTCTCTATCTACCTACCTGCCTATCTCCAAAGAAACATTCTTTAACCTCTTTAAAATCCCCCTGCCTTAAACACTTTGACTCTGGTCTATTTTATGGCTTCTTTGCACTTTTTACCGGCAAGCAAATACTTTTGGAGAGTTTTGCAGACCATTTGCTTATGTCAGGCACCATTTAAAGGCATTCACTTTATAAATCATGCCATCTTTATAATATTCCTATTCAGTAGGTATAATGATGTATCCATTTTACATTTGGAGAAACTGAGTCACATAAAACTTGGTTGTTCAAAGTCACAGAGTTAACAGTGAACAGAGAATTGAGTTTTAGTCACATAAAGCAAGCTCTGGGATGTATCATTTAAAAACCTTTTCCCACTAAAAGTAAATTGTTTTTGCTTAGAAATCTGGACACTGTATGGAAGAGAATCAAACTGAACTGAGCAGTAAACCATCAGCTAAAGCACACATTGGGAATTAAAAAAAAAAAAGCACCTGTATTACTAGAAAAACATGAAAATTTCTGGGGCTGAGGTTGGGCTGAAGCAGCTGTTGCTTTAACAAACATAGAGCACATAGTTCAAACGTATGGCCAAGTTGGGGACCACTAGTTCAGAGCTTCCTTTAGGCAAGAAAGGCAAATTCAGCAGTGGAAAGCCCTAAATGTCCAGTGTCTTTGTGAGCAGTATTGTCTTCCTGTCACTATGGATCTGGCTCTAGTTTGGGGTCCTGAAGAAGTAAGCTAAGCACAGAGCCCATGAGGGTGGGAGTGCAGAAGATACAGACAATAGCCACAAAAACCTATCAATAGAGCTTTCTCATATATTTGTCATAACATTTTGAGGTGCAGGAGGAAAACAGAAAACAGAACCCAAGATTATCAACAGCTAAAATATAGGTTTAAGTTGGGTGTGATGACACGTCTTTAAAGTTCTAAGCCAGCCTATTCTTCAGAGCAAGTTCCTTTGTCAGCTAGAGTTACAGAGTAAGACCCTGTCTCAAATAAAAACATCATATATGCAAGTAAACAAATAAGCAATATGTAAGCTTACCCTAGATTAAATGAAAAATAGCAGTTTAGATATGACTTTAAGAATGTAGGCTCTACAAGACTCCCTATATTTTGCCCAGTGTTTGGCTGTGAGTCTAAACATCTGTTTCAATCTGCTCCTGGGTGAAGCCTCTCAGACCACAGCTATGCTAGGCTCCTGTTTTGTTACTTCTCTTCATTAAAGATAGAAGCACCTGGAGGTGCCAGGAACTCTACAAGAAGACGAACAGAGCCAACTAACTAGAAGCCAAAGATGCTTGCGGAGACTGAAGCAGCAACCGAGGACAATGCATCGACTGGACTTAGGGCCCTACACAGGTGTAGCAGATGGACAGCTCATGCTTCAGGTAGGTTCCCTAGCAAGGGGAGTGGGGGTTTTCTCTGACGTGGACTCTTGTTGCCTGCTTTCTGATCACTTCCCTCATGGTGGGCCTGCCTCACCAGGCCACATGGGAAGAGGATGCTCTCAGTCCTGTCTTAATGAGCTGGAGGGGGTTGGTAGGAGGGGCTCTCCTTGTCTGAGGAATAGGGGAGGGAGGAGAGGAAAGGGAGAGAGAGGTTATGACTGGGATATAAAATGCATATAGGAATAAATTAATTAAAATTAAAAAAGAATGTAGGTTCCATAGAGAAATATAATAATACTTAAAGAATATTTGAACAAAAGTATGCAGATGTTAGCAAGAATGTATAGTTAAGGGAAAACCAATTTTTAAAAAATGGAAATGAAAAGTTTATTGTTGCTACAAAGACTCAATACAGGGATAACACTTTCACTGGACACAGATAAGATGGGCAACCACCTTCATCTCTATAGAGCTAAGACTCCAAGAACCTGTGATGTTAGTGATCAAACTGAGTGTCCTGAATAGTTCCATGTCAACTTGACAAAAGCTAGAGATATCTAAAAGGAGGGAACCTCAACTGAGAAAACACCTCTGTAAGATCCGGCTGTAAGGCATTTTCTTAACTAGTGATTGATGGGAGAGGACCAGCCCATGCTGGCTGGTACCATCCCTGGGCTGGTGGTTTGGTACAAAAGCAGCCTAAGCACAGTCATGGAGGCAAGCCAGTGAGCAGCACCCCTCCATGGCTTCTGCATCAGCTCCTGCCTCCAAGATCCTGCTCTGCTTGACTTCCTGTCCTGGCTTCCTTCAGTGATGAACAGTGCTGTGGAAGTTTAACCCAAATAAACCCCTTTCTCCCACAACTTGATTTGGTCATGGTGTTTCCTTACAATACCAGTTAACCCTAACTAAGAAAACTGAGAAAGTTCTGGAAAATTGGGAATGGTGGTCACCCTAGAAAATAGGTTGAGGAAGAATGAGCGAATTAGAAGATGAAGCTGGTGAGTGAATTTACAATCCATCTAGAGAGATGAAGAAGGACAAATTCTGAAGAAGTCATTGGAACCATTGAGTATAAGTTGGGACATAGTGTTTCTGTAGAAGGGATTCTGGACAAGAAGATTACAAATAATTTGGAAGCTGAAAATAGTGACGAGAAATGAAACACTGGGAAATAGATGAGTGCATTGTAATTGGAGCCCACAGCAGTGCAGTGGGGGACCCGCTGCGTCACAGTGATGAGTGTGTATTAAGGACATAATAATGCACAGTAAAAGAAAAAACACAAACAGTATTATCTTAATATCATTTATGCTAAATAGCTATTATATGCTATTTCATAAGTTACCCATAGATGAAACAAAAGTATAAAAACCTGACTATGAAGGCTAGATGCTACTTTCCTTTGCAGAGGGAAGGAGGAGAACACAGAGCTGAAAGGGGGCAAAAGGCAGAATTTAATTATTTATTTTCATTTATTAAGCAGGTGTTGAAGTACTAATATTATTAAGTATAGGAGGTGAAAATGGGATCATTTATTATACCATTTAATTAAGTGTATATTTAATTTGTATTTCTCTATTTATTTTTGAGATAGAATCTCACTATGTGGCCCCAGAAGGACTTGAACTTATTCTCCTCCACTTCTGCCTCCTCATTGCTGGGATTATAGAGATGTACTACTTTATTTTGTGATGTCATGTGTAATAGAAGGTCACAGAGGAAACAAAGGTCAGATAGAATGCGCACCCAAGAACTAGGGAAGTGATATCAAAGTTACCAAACCGACAACTACAGGACCACACCTACTCGCTTCAGAACAAATGCAGTGTGTCTCAACCTGTGCTCTGAGAAGCAGCTCTTGTTTCATCCCACACGAATTGGCAAAAAGCATGCATAAAAGACATCAATCAAAGATTAATGTTTTCATGCTTGGTTTAAAATATATTTGGTGTTGCACAGGAATTTCTAATTTTTTACATACTTGGCTTCCTGTAAACTGTAGGGAGTTTGGAGTCCAGTCCTCATGGGAACCTTCCAGCTTTGATTTCCTTGGAGTACCATCTTCCAACTGGGCCTCCACTGAAGTCCCTCAAGATGCTTGCTGGACTGTCCTAAGAACCATTCAACCTCAGAACCTGTATACATATCCTATAACTTGCTGACATTCAAAATGGGGAGGGGGGCCTGGGGAAGGCATCATTTTGAGCAATATGAGGAAAAACTGGTGATATTTGAGCATTAAGCCAAGGTCAAGGATATCCATCGAAAGGATGCACTCTCAAAATGTGAATCAGCCCACAGCACCCACTCTTTTGCTCAGCGCGATTCAGTGACTCTTGTGGTATGCAACAATAAAATCAATTTCTATGGCATGAATGACTGTGTCCTTCAAAAATTCATTTGAAGATCTCCATACCTCTGAAGAAGTGGTTCTCAACCTGTGGGTCTGAACCCCTTTGCGGGTCACATACCAGATATCCTGCATGGGAGATATTTACATTATGATTTATAACAGTAACAAGATTACAGCTTTAATGTAGTAATGAAGTAATTTTATGTTGGGGTCACCCCAACATGAGGAACTGTATTAAAGGGCCGTAGCATCAGGAAGGTTGAGAACTGCCGCCCTAAAGCATTGTATTAAGGGGAAGGGACTTTGGGAGGTGTTTATGCACGAGATGACTCCCCCCTCGTGCATAGGATTGTCATGAAAGAGGACAAGTGAGCTTGCTTGCCTCTTCTACCACTTGAACAACAGTAGGAAGTCAACAGTCTACAGCTTGGTTGGGGCCTCTCACCAGAACCCAGTCCTGCTGATACCCTGATCTTAGACTTCACAACCTCCAGATCTATGAGGTACAGATCTCTGTTGTTTATAACCATGCAGCTAAGGCATTTTATTAGATCAGTCAAAATAAACTAGACAGCCTTCAAGAAATCGTGTGACTATGGCCTATTCCTTAACCAAAGTTTGTCACTCCTTTTCCACCAACCTGATCTTTGAGACCCAAGCTCAATCCTAGTTGGCATTTTTTTTTTCTTTTTTCAACTACTGGTTCTTCAACTGGCAATCTTTAGCCTCCTTTCCCGTGCCAAATTCTTTTCACTGGGCCCCATCTCATGCTGCCACTTTACTGATTTGGAGTGGAACATTGAGCTTTAGAAGCCGCTGCAGGATTCCAGGTACAGTTGGAGTGGAGAAACGGATCTGTCTTAAACCTGTGCTGCATATATCCAAAGACCAGCCATCTGTCTAAAGAGACAGTCTCCCTCTGTTCCTTTTTCTTTATTTCTTTCTTTTGTAAGAAACAGGGTCTCTTTATGAAGCTTTGGCTGTTCTGTACTTGCTTTGTAGACCAGACTAGCCTTGAACTTACAGAGATCTGCCTGCCTCTGCCTCCCCGACCTCAGTTCCCTCTGTTTTCTAATTCAGCTCCTTGATGGATTCTGAAGATATTAGGGTGTGCTATGTTGCTTATTTGTTTCCTTTGTGATTGTTTACTTCCAAAAAGCTGCGACTCTCTAAGCATGGGTTTGTGACCTCTTCAGTGGCAGCAGGGAGCTAATCAGAAACACAAATTCTCAGGTCCCACTCTTGGCCTTCCTGGGAATCCCAAGGTGAATGAAGTCTGAGACCCAATCAGTAAATGGAAGCTTTGGGAATACAGGACTCCATCTGTGTTGTCCACAAATTGTATGCTGGCTAGTGGAGCCTAGATATGGAGAAAGGGCCTAGCAAGCATTTGATGGATGGAAGAGTGCTAATATACCTCAAGTTAAAACTCATGTGTAGACAGAAGGCTAAATGCAAGAAGTGAAACAAGCCAAGAGCCCCCAAACACAACCTTTACTCCATTTCTCAAAATCTTCAAAAACTATGCATAAAACATCTTTCTGCGTGCTACAAGCATTAAGAAAAACTTTGTGCACCTTTAAAACATCTGCTTCTCTATTTTCCCGTAAACTTTACAAGTTGGGCATACCTAAAAATATTTCTCATGTGAAAAGGTATCATCCTGTTATTTGTTTAGAACTGTAAAATTACCTACTCTGCCCAAGGCCAGATGTTTGAGATGTTGGATCCGTCACCTTCGTCCTTTCAGTTTCAAATTCTAGAATCCTATTACAAGGGGCAATATCAGAGAACACTCAGATGAGCTCTGTAGCTTTCCTGAGCTGCTGGAAGAGAGTGTTTGGGTCAGGATCCCTTATGAAGAAATGAAGAAAGTGAGCCTGGACTCCTGTGTCCCTTGCTAGGTGGGCCATGAGCTCAGTGGTAAGTCTGTAGAGCCCAGACCTCTGGAAATTTGATGATATATTTATTCATCCTCACATGGCATCAAGCATTTTTGTGCTCCATTCATACAAATCTCTGCCATTTCCTTACCAATAAGTTGTTGGGAGAGGACAATAAAAGGCAGATGTTCCAGTAACCTCTTGGGGTCATCACAGCTGGCAACACTGAAGAGCTTGTGGGAGGGAAGGGATGAGGAGAGGAGGTAATCAGTTCATCTTTGCCTCTGAATTCTGGGGCAAAGAAACACAAAGCCAGGTATCCACTATTTCAGAATCTCATCCCAGGGACACCAGAGATATTTTCCTGGAGCTAGTACTCTGAAAACAGGGAAATTTGTGGTGGTCATGACAGAAGCAGGTGTGGCTACTGGTTTCTTGTTCTGATTAAGAATGATCACCTTTGTGAAGAAGTTTTCTCAACTCCAGGAGGCAGACCTGGGTTCCCCCACCCGTCCACCATGGAACTGTTTTCTAGAATGTTGCAAAATGTAGAAAATTCCAGGCTTTGAGGACGAAAAGATTTGTGTTCATATCCCAAATCCAATATTTAATAGTTGTGTGGCTGTGAGTGGATTATCTACTTACTTTCTGAGACTTAGTTCTCCTAGTTATCAAATGCTCAATGGCAGTAACATGGTTTAGAGTGAAAAATGCATCCCGTAACTTATAGGCTTGAACATGTGGTTCTCACTGGTGGAGTGGTTCTAGGCTGTTATGGTACCTTTAGGAGGTACGGCCTAGCTGGAGGAAGTGGGTTACTGGTGTGTGTGCGTGTGGGTAGGTCTTATGGGTTACACACCAGCTCCAACTCCAACCAGAGTGTTTTTGCTTCCTGATCTACTGAGATATGATTAACAGCCTCACACTGCTGTTGCCAGGAACAAGAGCTGGTCCTACTACCAAATCTTCTCCTTCATAATGGACTACATTCCCTTAAATGATGGTCCAAAGTAAGCCCAACTTCCTTTAAGTTGTTTCTTAGCACAGTGACAAGGGAAACAACAAATACAGGCAGCCGATGTCTTTAAGAGTTATTACACAATTTAATAACTGTGTCTCTGCCTCACCAGTTCTAACTACCAACATCGCTTTCTCCTTGGGATCCTAGGAAATGTCTATATCTGCTTAAGAAGCTATGTATTGGGGGCTGGAAGGAAGGAGACCAGCTATGTCTGCTATGTGCCTTTGTCTCGATAGCTGTTTTGTAATTGCACCTCTCTGTGTTCATCAGTCCAGTTGGAAAATCCCTACCCACGCCATCACTAGATGGAGAAACAAGCCTGGAAGTTTAGAGATATGAAAAAGCAGAAGAATGGGAAATGAAGTAAATCTATAAGGAAGAGCAAATGCACATTTTCAGAGTATACTATCTTATCTCTCAAGGAGAATGTTAGAGTCTGACTGTTATAGTCTGTCAAAGGTAATGCTGTGGAGAGATCAAAAGTATGATCTTGATAATCTGCAAAGACAGGTGTGTATATACAAACGTCGGCATGAACATGCAACCTTGCAGCGGGCTTTACTTACTACGCCACTGTCAGGAGCAAAACTTTAAATGTATCCTCAAGAAAAGAATTGGTACTGGAAATCTTAAAGAAGTGTGTTGGGTTTTTTTTTTTTTCTCCACTTGGCCATTTTCTGATAGTTTTGTCAATAGAAAATCATCAATAATATGGCAATCTTTTCTGCATCACAGTAAGGAAAAAGGGGAAAATGACACAAAAATAACTGAAATGTCCAATTGTGATATCCTAAAGGAAGAGAGAGGAAAATAGAAATAATAGGGAAAAATACCAGACATCTCCACCCCTATGAAAATGATTAGGATAAATTACGGAACAGTACATAATTGTGTAAAATGTCTATCACTAAAAAAAGATACTATAACTTAGATATTAGTGAAGTTATTTTAAATTAAAACACAATGAGGAATAGCTTTATACACTATAATAGCACAGAAAATTATACTTATAAATTGTGTATTTAAACAGATGAAATTCTAGAATATACACAAACTTACAGATTTCCCTTAGGACTATAGACTTCTTTATTGTTTCATTCATACACTTTTAAGAAGCTCTTTAATTAATAGGTGTTACTTTTACAGTAAGAAAATGACAATTCTGGAGAAATAGCTAGTCAGTTAAGTTTTCCCCCCCTCTCCCTAGTTGTCACGTTGCTTCCGTTAGACGTTCACAGTCTGTAGCTTTGTAAACCAGAGTACCTGCCTTTAGTTTTGAAGAAGGTATCAGTGACCAAATAAAGCTCTTTTCTAAGAATCTTAGACCCAAAGGCTCAGCACGGAGAGACTGCAGGACTGATAAGTGACACCAGCTATCTTAGCCGCTGGGAGGGCTGGGTGCCACCATTTCCTCAGTTTGAACTCCCCTCCCCTATGACTCTGCAACTCTCACCCCATCTCTCTTCCTGCTCACTCTTTCCTCCAGTGAAAGGTTATATTCTCTGACCTCTGCAGTTGGTGCTTCAAAAACTTCTGGATGAACCCTTTGCTTTCCCCAGTTACAACAAATATGGGCATCTTGTTCTCAGAATCTGTCTTCCCAGTGGGTACCACCAAAGGAAGTAACTGTCTCTGTATCAAGAGAAAGAATGGCACATTCCCAGTTCTTGGGTGGTGGGTGATAGGTGGTAGGCAGAGATGGTTATAAGGTTAGAAAATAAAGGCTCTCTTTAGGGGCACAGTGGCACACACTTGTAATCCCAGCTCTTGGGGAGACAGATCAGGTGGATCACTATTAGCTCAAGGTTAGCCTAGGCTACAAAGTGAGTCCAGGACAGCCAAAGATACACAGAGAAGCCTTGTCTCAACAAACAAACAAACAAACAAACAAACAAACAAACAAACAAATGGCTCTTTCCTGAATCAGTGAGCAAAATCCCACACAGTTTGGGGAAGTTAATTTTTTATAGGTAAATAATGGGAAAACTGTGACGCAGAATGTAAGTATTGTGGCTTGGCTGCATTCTACGTTAAGCTAGTTTTTGTGGTACACCTGGGAACCCACTCACTATTTTAATGTGCTCCAAATAATGGCTTTCCATTAACTTTGGGAAAGCAGCCTGTCCCTAAGGTTTGATTTACTTGAATTTTGTATTCTTTGCTTAATTAAAATAGTGAAATGCATTTTCAAACAAAATAATTCCTGTTCCAAAATCCCCTATGTTTCCAAATGGCACCCCTCAGCAGTAATACTGTCCAACGTACACCGCAGGAATCTTTGTCTGAGACCTAAAGTTCTCAGCCAGGAACTGCGACAATGGTACTACTCTGTCACACAGCTCTCCTCAGCGTCAAGGAGAAAGAATTCAACTTTTCTTTCTGTGAGACAGACAGATACCTTCCGCCCTTATGACAGCTAGAATCAGAAAAGGGAACCCCTGAAGCCTCGATCTCAAAGGGCATAACAGGCACAGCAGCTTCCTCAACACAAGGACACAGTGGGCAAGTGACAATTCCAAACGCAGTGAGAACTCGGGCGTCAGCCTCCCTCTGCCCCAGTACAGGAGGTCAGCATGTTTCCCAGGAGACCATAGAGAGGCATGAAATCTCTGACTTACCATGTTTATTGGAAAGAGGCGACACGCCTGGCACTCTGTGACCCTGCAGATGCTGTGACTCCGGCAGTGAATGTGCAAGTTAGCTGTGAAGAGCGTACTTCCTTTTTCTGAGCAGTGTGGTCTAAGTAGCCTTCACACATTGATAGGGAAGGCTCTATTTGCATTTTATCTCAGTTCAGGAACATTCTATGACTGGCCACGTTTCCCTTTGTCATAGTTAGTAACACAGAGAAGGGGTAGATGAAGCTTTGAGGTCTGAAATATTAACATCAAGTTTAAAAAGTGTCTGGATACTAAATTCTCATTGTTACTAACCTGATTTTATTTAAAAATTCCTATTTTTGGACATATGTGAATGTATATATCTTTATTATCTATCTACCTTCATCTGTTTGTTTATGTATCTATCTGTCATCCATTGACTATCTACCAATCATCCATCTAGCCATCCATATTTATCAATTTATTATCTATCTCTCCATACATATCCATCTGTCTGTCCGTTCGTCTGTCCATCTATCATCCATCTATGGTACACATTAAAATGTTAACAATGACTGGCTTGGCTGGACAATAACAAGTAATTTTTGCTTTTGTACAACTCTGTTCTTCAAGTTTTCAAACCTGAATACATACCACTTCAATAAAAAATGACCATAAAATTACAAAGAATAAAATGTTTTTTAGTTTTTTTTAGTTCTTTATATATTCTGTATATTAGCCCTCTGTCAGATGTAGGGTTGGTGAAGATCCTTTCCCAGTCTGTAGGCTGTCCTTTTGTTCTGATGACAGTGTCCTTTGCTTTACAGAAGCTTTTCAGTTTCATGAGGTCCCATTTATTGATTGTTGCTCTTAGAGCCTGTGCTATTGGTGTCCTGTTCAGGAAGTTGTCTTCTGTGCCAATGAGTTCTAGGTTCTTCTCCACTTTTTCTTCTAAGAGGTTTAGTGTGTCTGGTTTTATGTTGAGGTCACTGATCCACTTGGACTTTAGTTTTGTGCAGGATGATAAATATGGATCTATTTGCATTTTTCTACATGTACACATCCAGTTAGACCAGCACTATTTGTTGAAGATGCTGTCTTTTTTCCATTGTATGGTTTTGGCTTCTTTGCCAAAAATCAAGTGTCCATAGGTGTGTGGGTTTATTTATGGGTCTTTTATTCAGTTTCATTGATCCTCCTTTCTGTTTCTATGCCAATACCATGCAGTTTTTATTACTATTGCTCTGTAGTACAGCTTGAGGTCAGGGATGGAGATACCTCCCGATGATCTGTTGTTCTACAGGATCGTTTTAGCAATTCTGGGTTTTTTGTTTTTCCATATGAAGTTGAGAATTTTTCTTTCAAGTTCTATAAAGAATTGTGTTAGTATTTTGATGGGAATTGTGTTGAATCTGTAGATTGCTTTTTGCAGGATGGCCATTTTCACAATGTAAATCCCACAAAAGCAACAAATCAAGGAATACAATTAAAAATGGGGTACAGAGGGCTGGAGAGATGGCTCAGAGGTTAAGAGCACTGGCTGCTCTTCCAGAGGTCCTGAGTTTAATTCCCAGCAACCACATGGTAGCTCACAACCATCTATAATGAGATATGATGCCCTCTTCTGGCATGCAGGTGTACATGCAGAAAGAGCACTCATATACATAAAATAAATAAATTTAAAAACTGGGGTACAGAGCTAAACAGAGAGTTCTTTGTAGAGGAATATAGAATGGCAGAGAAACACTTAAGGAAATGCTCAATGTCCTTAGTCATCAGGGAAATGCAAATCAAAATGATCCTGAGATACCACCTTACACCCATCAAGAATGGCTAAGATCAAGACTCAAGTGACAACACTAGCTGGAGAGGATGTGGAGGAAGGGGAACCCTCCTCCACTGCTGGTGGGAATGTAAATTTACACAACCACTTTGGAAATTAATCTGGCACTTTCGCAGACAATTAGGAATAGCGCTTTCTCAAGATCCAGCTACACCTCTCCTAGGCATATATCCAAATATGCTCAAGTACACAACAAAGACATTTGTTCAACCATATTCATATTCATAGCAGCTTTATTTATAGTAGCCACAACCTGGAAACAACCCAACGGAGGAGTGGATACAAAAATTGTGGTACATTTACACAGTGGAATACTACTCAGCAATTAAAAACAAGGAAATCAAGAAATTTGCAGGGAAATGGTGGGATCTAGAAAAGATTATTCTGAGTGAGGTATCCCAGAAGCAGAAAGACACACACATGATATATACTCACTTATAAGTGGATATTAGACATATAATATAGGATAAATATACTAAAATCTGTATATCTAAAGAAGCTAAGCAAGAAGGAGGACACTGGGTAAGATGATCAATCCTCACTCAGAAAGACAAACAGGATGGACATTGGAAGAAGGAGAAAACAGGAAACAGAACAGACGCCTATCCACAGAGGGCCTCTGAAAGACTCTATCCACCAGTGTATCAAAGCAGATGCTGAGACTCATAGCCAAACTTTGGGCAGAGTGCAGGGAATCTTAGGAAAGAAGTGGGAAACAATAAGATCTGGAGAGGACAGGAACTTCACAAGGAGAGCAACAGAAACAACATATCTGGGCACAGGGTTTTTTTTCTGAGATTGATGCTCCAACCAAGGACCATTCATGGAGATAACCTAGAACCCCTCTCAGATGTAGCCCATGGCAGCTCAATCTCCAAGTGGGTTCCTTATTAAGGAGAACAGGGACCGTCTCTGACATGAACTCAGTAGCTGGCTCTTTGATCACCTTCCCCTGAGGGAGGAGCAGCCTTACCAGGCCACAGAGGAAGACAATGCAACCAGTCCTGATGAGACCTGACAAGCTAGGGTCAGATGGAAGAGGGGGACCTCCCCTATCAGTGAACTTGGAGAAGGGCAGGGAGGAGATTAGAAAGAGAGGGTGGGATAGGGAGGGGATGTGGGAGGGGGCAACAGCTGGGATACAAAGTGAGGAAACTGTAATTAATGTAAAAAATTAAAAATTTAATAAAAAAGAATAAAAGTATCCAGAACATTTAATCAATCACTTTAAATATATTAAAACATATGCCATGGAATTTAAATGGCAGCAATATTCATTAAGTTTATCACAGAATGCCATTCATTTTATTCAGAAAACACAGTCAATGTTAAGCTAAGTGATTTATTTGTTAATTGTAAAGTAATGCCTGTTAGTGTCAAATGCTTCCTTCTCTTACCTTGCTAACTACATATATTCTGAACTAGCTATAGTTCAGGAGATTTTTTTCCTCTTTTGCAATCAGCCACCCTAAATACATGCTGATACATAACTTAGCTCTTTTATTTTGAGTGTAGAACTTTCTACAAATTCTATAAATGATCTTCAAGGCCAAAGATCATCCTCGATTCCATAGCAAAAGAAAGGTAGCTGAATCCTGAGCTCTAGGCTACTGGTTTCTAGCTCTTCTTTAGGTTCTAGGATGATTATTCAGTATAGGGTCACCAAGTTTCTTCACTAGACACCGAGCCAAGTTTAGTCACTACTGTGTCCATACTAAATAAAGCCTTAAACAAAAATATGTTCCTTGTCAGTTCTTTCTTAATATGAAAATACATCTAAGAACCAATGATTAGAAATATTGATAGCATCATTTCTAGAGCAAGGGAGCAAGGTTATGGCAGGGAAGCCAGGTCTGGAGATGGAATGGAGTCTGGTGATTGCCCTAAAAGCTTTAGGCTTTGTAAAGTTGGGCGGGGCCTAAGGCGTGGTACTAATCTTGGAGGGTGGTCAGCAACTAGAAAGTGCACAGCTTCTGACGCCCAATGAACAACCAGTGAATGGGAGGACTCAGGACAAGGCAGGCTGTGGAAAGCTTCTAGATAGGGCACATTTGGACCTGGAGACAGTGGGATGGAACCACTGGTAACAATTTGTTGGACTTATCACAGTTAGGGTTGAAAATCATGGTTCCAAGCTAGGCTGTGCCCCAGGCTCACTTGGAAAGCTTTTAAAACATGCCACTATGGGACCTTCACCTCAGCCTCTAACCTAGGCTCTGCTGGGTCAAAACCTGAGTATCAAGACTTGTTGAAACCTCCCAGGGGAGTCCAATGTTTTTGAAGGCGTTTCTCCCATGTGCAACAAGAAGGCTTATTCTTAGCCCCACATTCTCTTCATACAAGTTACATGGTAATCAGAAATTCAGCAATTACTTGTTAAAAGTGTAGCCAATTAGACAAGCCTCTGGGTGTGGGAACTTGCAGTGTCGTTTTTAAGTCATCTGAATTCCATTCTGTGCTTATCTGTAAATGCAGGTTGAGGTAAATTTTTGTTGCTGCTGAAGTTTTAAGGAAGACACGTTGGCAGAGTCAGGAAAGGCAAAGGGTTGTTTTTCCCAGCTCTAACAATTCAGTATGTTTTTATTTATTTATTTATTTATTTTTTTGGAACTTTAGAAGGTATGTGAAGCATTATACCTGGCAATGATGGGAGATGTAACAGCTGTATTTTCTGTGAAGTTAGTTAAATCCATCGGACCCTAAGTGACGTGATGAGACAGGAAATGCACCAGAGATGTGTGTCAGTGTCATGGTGTCATCTTCAAAAGATAAAATTGCATTCTCTCAGCCTGAGCTCTGAAATAGTTCCTCCTCCCTGCAGGGAGGAGTTGGCCAAGGAATGCAAAATGCTGATAATTCTTCAAACAGTGGGTACATGTTCTCTTTTCCTATTTGCATTGCAGGAAATAATTTTCTTTTGCTCAGGCAAAGGAGAAATAAACCTGCATCTCTAGTGGTCGCTATAGTGCCTACATAGAAATGGTGAGGCCCTGAGACACGGAGCTATCAAAGGAAACCAACAATGTAAAAGAAAAAAAAAAGTGAATTTACAAGTAGATGAAGGAGAGGGCGGTCACAAAATTTAAGTAACACCAGTGACCATGTTTTTAAAGCATTGCTAATGTTTTATCAATTATGTCATCAAAGGAGCGTGGTTGACAACACATAGAAGATTGGGGAAAGTTATAATTTCTGATAGCATTTTTTCTTTATGACCTGAGTGACTAGCATTATTAAGAGAACAAAGAACCAGCCAGCTATTCTATGTGCCCAAAAATAATATGCCTGGACGGAAGAGAGAAAAACAGAGGATGGTGGTTGTCACCTCCTCCTGGAAGCCTCCTCGGGCACTCTTCCTCCCTTTCTCTGGCTCTTGCTGCTATACCCCAGATAATGCCTTTTCAGTGTGTTTGCCTTTTATAGCCCTCCAATTATGTCACATGGGTTGGGTGAGGCTGCTCACTAGATTCTCATCTCCTTCAGTGAGAATTAATTTTCACACTAGCCCCCAACCCTAACTTCAGAGCATAAATCAGTTTGTTTTAAAAAGACCTGACTGGGCTTGTAGGTTCTTTTTTGAATCTGATTAAAATACCTCATGGCTTTGTATGTTAATGCTGCATGGATAAGCCACCACACAAAGCCCATCTTGGGAGATTGCTCAGCTAAAACAGAACCGTACGCTGAGGTGGTGGCACTGGTGCTATTTGACGATAAATCGAAGTCAAGCGTGGTTCCTGGCCTGGCTTCCCACCCCAGCCCCGCAGGCAAGCGCAGCTAAAAACTATTAGTTTATACGCTTGTGTCTTTTGACTCACATGCATTTGAACTGTGCAAAGAGCAACTCGGACCCTGGAAGTAGAGTCATAGGAGTTCAAGGAAAACACTGCTTGATCAGATGTGAAAGAGCCCGGAGAAGGGAAAGACAGAAGAGGCATGGTGAAGGAAGCTGAGTCAGAAAGGTGGGCACTTCCTCAATTAGGCCAGTTCTCTTTTAGGTTTTGTTTTAAAAGTACAAGTCTCTTTTTTTCTCTTTTTTTCTTTCTACTTTTTTAGGAAAGCAAGTTGTAATTTAGAATATCAAGAATCTAGGAGCTGGAGCAGTCAAGAGTATTGCTTTTTCAGAGGACCGAGTTTGGTTTCCAGCACCCATGAAAGGTTTTACAGTCACCTGTAGCTAGGTCTCCAGGGGAATCTGGAGCCTCTGCCCTCCACAGGCACATACATTCATGTGTACCTACCCACATGTACACACACACACATTAGTAACTGAAAAAACAAAAATAAAGCTTTTAAGGGGCTGGAGAGACGGCTCAGCAGTTAAGGGCAATTGTTTCTCTTGCAGAGGACCTCGGTTGAGTTCCCAGCCTCCACATCATTACTCACAACCGTCCACAGCTCCAGTTCCAGGGGGTCTGGTGCTGTCCTCTGATCTCCAAGGGTACCAGACATGCATGTGGTTCACAGACATACATGCAGACAAAACATTCATATGCATACAATTAAAATAAATAAGCCTAAAAAAATTTATTAAGAACATTCAGAGACTGGAAGAAAGAACTGTAATTACTTTCAGTGACAAATGAACTCACCGTTTGGCCAAAGGGGACTTCTTAACCTTTGAGCCATCCCTTCAGTCTAAAGGGGAGTTTTTATTATGTTTCAATAGGAAGAGAAAGTTATGTTTAAACTCCAGAAGGGCAAAAGATAGCTGTCATTCCCACACAAACTCAGGTGACTGTTTACTAAGCTAAAGCGGGACTACAGAATAGGAACCCTGGCTTTAGGGAGGCTTCATCACCCCAAAGAATGTGGAGAGCAAAACGTCAGAGGCCACAGCTTCTGTGTGTGTGCTGTTTTCTAACTCATGTCTTACCCTTTCCTTGGGTATTTGAGGACTTGAATCTCTGTTATGTCCTTCCTTTCTTACTTCTTCTACCCATATCTATTGTTCTCTGAAACACAATCTAAGAGTAATCTCTCTGTCATAATTGTGTCCTTCATTTACCCTATTAAAGAAAAGAAAAGAACTGATATACACACCTTTGAGGTGTCTTTACTGGCTTGGAAATGATGATCGGTCCTTCAGTGGGCAGAAGAGAGAAAAGGTCCCACAAAGAGTGGATATTTGCATGTTTTGTTCATCTTTCTTTCTCTCTCCTCCCTGCACCCTTCTTCCTCTCCCCGCTCTCCACTTATTCCTCTTTCCTAGGATCTTTTCTTCCCAAGTTTCTTTACCAACAGGAAGGATCATCCACCAGAATTGGAACATAAGCAGCTGTGCCTTGTGGTTTTACAGAACAAGAGAAAGAAGAGAAGGGGAATATATTTATTTTTTTAATCATATCTTAAAATTTGAAAACAGGAATAATTTTGTTTTAAATGTCTTGTGTACTTTTAGAATGTGATTACAAGTTTGTTTCATATAGTGTATTTTAAAGTAATCTCTGGATTTACCTTTTTCCTTAAGACCTCGTCTCCCTTCTAACCCATGCACACTCCCTATATCCTAGATTCACCGCCTTTTTCTCCACTGGAGTCACTACATTTCTCAATGTAGCACCCAGCAGGCGGGAAGCCTCTCTGTGCACAGAGTCGTTCAACCTGCTGTTAATGTATCCATACGTGGCTGGAACCTGCTGGCACTCTTCCCGATGGTCAGAGGGGAATGTTTCTATACTTAATTCTTCAGTGAGAAGGCACTATGCCTATCTCTATACCACCAATGCATTCTCTTTAATTTTTTAAAATCATTTCATGTGTGTGGATGTTCTGTCTGCTTGCATGTCCATGTCCCATGTGTGATCAGTGCCCACAGAGGCCAGAAAAAGGCATGGGAACCCTATGCCTAGAGTTACAAATACTTGTGAGCTGCCATGTGGATGTGAGGTATCCAACCCAGTTCCTCTGAAAGAGAAGACACTGTTATGAGTTGCCAAGCCATGTCTCTAACCCAACAATAATGCACTCTTATGGGTTGTTTTGGAAGTCAGTGGTTTTACTTCATATTACTAGGAGAACCTATAATGTGTCTTTAAAAACAAGTTTATTAGAACCTGATTTTCAACCATTTAAATGTCATTCTTACTGTCTTTTCTTTTAGCCCATCCTTGGATTTTTAACTTTAGGAAGCTTTTGTATATTTTGGGAAAAAAATTTCATTAAATCAAAGAAAGATACTAGAAAGATTTGATAACCAACCTGCAAAAGAGAGGACTGGAGCCTGATATTATATCTTATAAAACTGAGTTATACCAAATACCTAAATATCAAAACTAATGAAGTTATAAAACACTTAGGAAAAAACCCTTGGGGAAAGTGTGATCACACTGACTTTTGGGTTTCATGCTTTTTTGGATATAACATCACTATCTCAGTTGACAAAAGAAAAAAAATATAAAATTAAATGCTTGAGGGGCTTTTGTCCATCAAAGGACACTGTCAAGAGATTAACAAGAGAACTCCAGAATGGGAGATAACATTTGTAAACCAAATACCTGACAAGGAATTAGTACTCATAATATAAAAGAACTTGTTTAAGTAAACAATACAACAAACTGTCTGATTCAAATAGGCACAGAAGTTGAATGCATTTTTGTCCAGTAGTACACACAAAAGATGTTCAATATTACTCTCACTCCCACTCTCTAGCTGTCTTCCCTCCGTTAGACTTAGAGACTTTTTGCTTTGCAGGGATCACTGTTGGGTTGTTTCTGATGTCTCAAGAGTGCACCCTGCTGGAAAAGTACTTTACCAGACAGTCCACCTTTGAATTTGAAGTTAGAGGATTGAATCATCAAAAATGAACCTGGGCATGAGTGTGTAGTTCAGCAGTAGGGCACTTTCTGAGTATATAGATAAAAAATAAGGTAATAAGGGAGAGAGAGACAGAGAGGGAGACAGAGAGAAAAAGAGAAAAAGACAGAGAGACAGAGACAGGAACAGAGACACAGAGAGGGAGACAGAGAGGTGAGAGGAAAGGAAAAAGGAGAATGGAGGGAGAGGGGAGAAAAGAGGAGGAGCGGAAAGAAGAAAAAGCATGAGTACGAATATGAGTGTAATGGACCTAACCATCCCCATGGTTACCATTTCTTTCTGGCCTATGATAAATGAGTAAGCTGACCTTAGGAAGTCTGATCAAGTTTCTTTCTTTCCTGTTTGACATTTGAGAACTTGTTACAAGGCTCCAGCAGGAGAGCAGCTACTCTTACCCCTTCACTGAAGACCGGGCCTCTTCTTATTTGGAGAAGGTTGTTCTCCTTCTTTGTTTGACTAAGCATCAGAGCGACACACATGGAGCATTGAGGGAGGGAAGGGTCACCCACCTAGCCAGCCAGATCGCTGAATCCACTCTGGCAGTCAGTGGAATGAGAGAAGTGGCAGCCAAATCACACCCACTCTCTTTGTTTGACCTTTGCAATTCAGAACCATCAAAAGAATTCTGAGCAGTTACTCTAGTTGCTTCCCTCCATCCAGAGGCTCCCATACCAAAACCTCTCAATAGTGGAGTAAGAACAGTTCAGGTTTTATGTGTATTCAACAAATTCCAATTCTTTCTAATTAACACAGAGTTTGGTACAAAATATAGAACTTCTTTTGGGTTCACTGGGCAAATTTAAGTCTCAAGGAGCCTGGTACTTCAACTGCTGTCCCCACATCAAACTTAGTATTCTGTATTACAGTGCATCTCATAGCCAGAAACATTGTTGTTTACTGTTAAAAGTCTTGAAAACTAATTTAAAATTTCATCTTTGAAATTATTTACAAAAATTTCTCAAACCCCAAAGTTCTCAGGGTGGAGAGATGCTCAGTTTAAAAAAGTCCTCTCTATGTAAGGCCAAAGGACCTGAATCTGAACCTCTTGAGCCCATGTAAAAGCTAGACACTTGGTGTGAGTAATATGGCCCCAGAGCTCTTATGGAGAGAGGGAGTCAGAGACAGAAGAATCCCCCAAAACTCAAGGACCAGGTAGCCTTGTGTAAGAATAGAAACCAACAAACCAGCACAACAGCAAATCAACCCTGGATTAGCTGCATGTGTGTGGGTACAGATGCATGCTCAATTTCTCTCTCTCTCTCTCCATCCCTTCCTTCTTTCCATTCCTTCCCTCCCTCCTTCTTCCCTCCTTCCTCTCATCCCTTCCTCTCCTCCCCCCTTTGTCTGTCTGTCTGTCTGTCTCTCTCTCTCACACCCCCCCCCCTTGGACCTTATAACCATCTAGAAGGAAGAGTACAGCCAGTTCTGATCAGCTGCTCTGGTGGGCAGACTTACCTTACACAGCTCAGAAGTCTTAACAACTCAAAACTAAACTGTATGAAACTGCTGGAGTTTGTGCAAAACAGAGGCCATTTCACAAGATTTAATCTAACAACTTTGGTATACGTACTATAGCCCTTCCTCCCAGACATGTAGAGTTAAGTTGGACATCAAAGCCTAATAAGAGCAGAACACTGTGCATGTGGTAGGTGTTCGGCATCTGCCAAATGAGCACATGCTCATATAAACGAACAAGCAAATGAAACAACTACGTAAATAAGAGCTAAATTACATGGTACCGACTTGGTAATGGGGCTGGTGGAATATATTAATCATACGAAGCAGCTTGGCAATTACTTAAAGCCTTTTAGAACAACATTCTGTTTTTAATTTAATTTTGTTTTATTAGCAATAGATTGGCATTGCCTGTGGGAAAAAAGCAGTCCTGGCATGTCTCACTGCTGACTCTTCATTAGGGAATAAAAAATGGAAGTGTTATAGGCATTAAAGAGGGAGAAAGGCACTGTAGCCTAAAAGAAGAGGAGACTTCAGAGGCTGGGAGGATTTCCATGAAGCAGGCTGCTTTCCGATTGGCAGTGAGGGTTCCCTCCAGATTAGGATGCTAAGTTGGAAAGTCCTGGGGCTTTTCTCTTTTTGTTGTTCCTTTCATGTGAACCTGGGTTTTCTTTGTTTTCTATGGAAAACAAAAGAATGTCAAATCTTTATGTTGAATAGGACTTCAACTTTGGGCCCATATTTTCATGCAGATGCTCTTCCCCCTTATTCTCCGTGTGATAATGGACTACAGTAGCCACATACTGCAGCTACAGTGCTGTTTAAGACAAAAGTATGAGATGCATTTCCAAACTTGGAGATGCTCATGCAGAGTCGAAGTAGTGGATGCTGGAAAGGACAAAGGGAAAGCGTGGGGAAAATGCATTAGCTGAGAATCAATTCCTAGGGAATTAGAAAGCTTTCGCAAGAGATGTTAATTGGCTTGGGTTCAGAACTGAATGCTTATACCCTGCCTATAGATTAGAATGACCAGGAGTTAAAATAAGAAAGGACAGATAGAAAGGAAGGAAGCAATAAAAGCACAAGAGAAAGTAAGGGAGAGGGAGGAAGGAATACAGTAACTAGAATTTTTTTTTTAATATGTTTAAATAACAGAGGTGGATGATGTTAAAATGGCACATGAGGACTGATTTGTCAACCTTCACAACTAGTAATATATTTAGACTATATGTGATCACAGCATGGGAGTTTATTAGAAAGTAACTTAAGAGCTCATTTCATATTAACTAACCATGGGATGAATATTCTTGTCTGAATACCAAAATACATTCATCTCACCTTAAGGCTGTTTTTGTTTCCGGATTTCACAGGCGATTCCTGAAAATGTGGGTGGGCAGGAACAAAGGCACTGTCCATCTAGAAGAATCACTGTTCCTCCATTTTGACATGGTTGGCATTTATCAACACTGAACTCATCCAGATAGTCTCCAACAGCTCTTTCCAAATTTTGTTTCTTTACATATGCATCTTTTATTTTCAGAGGAACCAGATTATATATAGGGGACAGCTGTAAGAGAGAAAATATTCAGTTTTAGGTCTTTGTCTACAGAGAACTTTGAAAACATCCATCACTCAGTCATTGACTTCCTAATTCATTTGTGCAGGAAGCTTTTTGAATGCTTACTGCCAGATACGGTGTTAGCCTTTGAAGTTACACTAGTGATCAAAAGTAGTCATGATACATGCTCTCATGGAGGTTACATTTAAAAATAAAAAGAATGAAAGAGGGCATATGTTATCAAATTATCATCAAGTAAGTGAGAAGCCTGAAGTGGGAGAAGAATTTTCAATACTTTTAAGAAAGAATGGGCTCACGTCCAGAATGTGTCGGGAACTACTAAGGCAGAGTATGCCTTAGTTATATAGTTTTGGCTAAGTAGTGCTCTAACTCATATTTCAGCTCTGATCTATTTATTTAGGAGAAAGAAACCTCTTCCCAACTCTGCCACATTGGCACAAACAGGGTAAGCATGTGGTAGAGTTATTTTGGATTTTGAGGAAAGATATTTATCTTGTTTTGCCTTCAAAAGAAAGCCAAGGCCAGATAATCTAAGATACAGGCATAGAGGGCCAGGGAGGAAACAGTTTGGATAAAAGTGTTCAAAGTGTTCAAAGAGATAAAGATGAAGGACACGTGGCAGTAATAGTTTCAAAGAAGCCTAAATCTTGGAGTCAAAACTACCACAGGCAGGCAGCAGAGAGTCTCAGTGTAACCCCTCAAGCCTTTCTGCATAGCTCATCAGAGTTGGTCATAAAGACCAACTTTATCTTCTATTAAGAAAAGGTTTTGAGTTTTTCTCCTATACTTACTAGCTCTTTTGTCATTGTGGATATATTAAAGTGGATATATTTTATCATAAATTTGCTAAAGCATCAAGTTTAGACTGGATATTTAGCTCAGCAATTAAGAGCACTGGCTGTTCTTCCAGAGGACCTAGGTTCATTTCCCAGGACCCACATGGCAGCTCTGAATGCCTATAACTCCAGGTCCAGGGATTCTGACACCCTCACACAGATATACATGTGGGTAAAACACCAATGAACATAAAATAAAAAAAAAATTAAAAAACATAAAGTTTAATATTAATCGCATTTATATCTCTTCCAGTCATCCCAAATAATTAGCAATATGTACCAAACATGGTTTCATAATAGAATGAAAATTACTTTTTACCCCTATGCAAGAGAGTTAGAAACAACTTTCACTCTGCCATTATGGCTGTAGCCTACAGAGCACTAACATTTGGCCCTTAAAAACACTGGCTGTCAGTAACATCCAGTGGATATCTAAGAATTATATAATTGAACAAAGTGATAGGTTTGTTCACCACTCATTATTACCTCATGGCATTCAAGAAAGTCTAAATGTAGATTATTCATGTTACTCAAACGTAAGAATGGCAAAGGGAAATTAAAAAGGGAGAAAGAAACGCTGAGAACAGAAAAGCTGAGGGGCAAAGTGATACTAATGAACAAAACTCAAGCCAGAACACATCCATTTGCACCAGGCGTGCCATAAATTTGGCTACATCTTCTAGTTCATTGAATAACGCACAATGGAATTTATCAATCCCAGGCATATGAGAAAATACACCTGATTTCCAGGAGAAACAAAATGAGATTAAAGACTAATATTTCCCATGAGTTCCTATAAAGGGAACACTGTATTACATAACATCTTTTTAGAAAATGAAGCAGGCTTACATAATCTTGTTTCTTATAATGTCAAAACAAAACCTTACAGGAAGCCAGTGAATTAAATTACAGCTCTACTCCTTTAGCTGCTATTGCTTTGGCAGAAGTTGTAAGCTTTATATCTCTCTAGTAATCTGCAATAGAGGTAGTTTCTCTCTGCTGACATTTTAAGGATTTGATTGTAACAGTGGAGATAAGGAGAAAAAAAAATCAAAGTTCAGCTATTCTGTGGAGACAAGATGTAGAAAATATGTGTCAGGATACAAGCAAGCTGAAGTGGGATTATTATCTTTTCCTGAAAGTTGACAAAAGTAAATACTGAGACAATAGGCCAGTCTATATTCTTTGTATGGTCAGAGGCCATGAGCGAGATATTGGGATATTGAAAGCCACAGGCTCTAACTAGTGTAGTACCGCCATGGTCACTGTAGTATAGTAAACAACATACATCACTATCATCAATTGTTTTACTTAGTATAATGTGACTTCCTGGTTGTTTTTCCAAGACTAACCTGACAACTTAAATATGCAGATCACTGATTTGCTGCAGAAGATTAAATACAAATAATTTCATGGTGTAGAGTGGTAGAGGCTCTATTGAGTCTGTATGACCATGTAGAAAGATAATTATTTTAGAATTAAGAGCATCTCTAGTGTTTGACATGTTGTATACAGACAACAGAATCCTCATCCTTACAGAAAGGAGAACTAGTGAACACAGATTGTTAATGTGATTTTCATAAAACTGTGTTTGCTTCTCAGTTTCTCTTTTAATCCGGCTTTCACACAAATAATTGAAACTCTTATATTATTTTAACAATCTTCATAGCACAAGAACTAAGCAGTTATTAGTCTATTCTTTTTTCTTTTTATTAATTACAGTTTATACACTTTGTATCCCACTTGTAGCTCCCTCCCTTCTCCCCTTCCAATCACACCCTCCTTCCCTCATCTCCACCTATGCCCTTCCCTCAATCCACTGATAAGGGAGGTCCTCCTCCCATTCCTTCTGATCTTAGTCTATCAGGTCTCATCAGGAATGGTTGCATTGTCTTCCTCTATGGCCTGGTAAGGCTGCACCCCCCTGAGGGGGAGGTGATAAAAAAGCAGGCCAATTAGTTCATGTCAGAGACAGTCCCTGTCCCCATTACTATGGAACCTGCTTGGACACTGAACTGCCATGGGCTACAACTGTGCAGGGGTTCTAGGTTATCTCCACGAATGGTCCTTGGTTGGAGTATCAGTTTAAGAAGAGACCCCTGTGCCCAGATTTTTGGTTCTGTTTCTCTCCTTGTGGAGTTCCTGTCCTCTCCAGGTCTTATATTTCCCACTTGTTTCATAAGATTCCCTGCACTCTGCCCAAAGTTTGGCAATAAAGTTAGGGTATCAGCATCTGCTTTGATACCCTACAGGGTAGAGGTTTTCAGAGGCCCTCTGTGTCCTGTTCCCTGTTTTCTCCCTCTTTTGATGTTCATCCTCTTTGCATTTCTGAATGAGGATTGATCATCTTACCCAGGGTCCTCCATCTTGCTTAGCTTCTTTAAGTGTACAGATTTTAGTATGTTTATCCTATATTCTATGTCTAACATCCACTTATGAGTGAGTATATCCCCTGTGTGTCTTTCTGCTTCTGGGATACCTCACTCAGGATGATCTTTTCCAGTTCCCATCATTTGCCTGCAAATTTCATGATTTCCTTGTTTTTAATTGCTGAGTAGTATTCCACTGTGTAAATGTACCACAATTTCTGTATCCATTCCTCAACCGAGGGACATCTGGGTTGTTTCCAGCTTCTAGCTATTCCAAATAAAGCTGCTACAAACATGTTTGAGCAAATGTCTATTCTTAACCCTCTAAGGTAATTTGGCTTCCTCCCAGTGTACATCCCAGAGATATTGCACTTTGTAGCTTTCCTGCTGTAGCTCCTCTCCTATTCTCTTGAACCTCTCCCATTGCTGAATCCCCTGTTCCCTCTTATAATTCCTTCTCCCCTGGATGGGAGAAAGTCCTATTCTCTCCCCTGCTCAGTGATTGGCTGCTTTATTGGAATATCTGGGGACAATTAGAGAGCAGTGTTTATAAAACATTGAGACAGGATATTCTTAGAACAAAAATTGCAGATATTGGTACAGAAATCAGCATTTGACTTACACAATAGCCTTTTGCTTACAAAAGACTGTAATTCGTTGCTGAAATTAGTAACCAATCACACAAGGTCCATTTCCACAAGTTTTATGAGACCAACACTCTTTAAAATCTATTTCAAGTCAAACTTCATGTTTTTTTATTTTTATTTTTTATTTTTTTTCAAACTTCATGTTTTTCACTTTCTCGCTTTGTGTGTGTGTTTGTGTGTGTGTGTGTGTGTGTGTGTGTGTGTGTGTGTGTGTTGTGGCACCAAAATGTTGAGCACAGGTCCTTGTCTATACTGAGCAAGTGCTCTATCATTAAGATGTATCTGAAGATCCATTTTTATCTTTGAGATAAGGTCTCATTAGGTTGCCCAGACTATCCTTAAACTTGTCATTCTTCTATTTCATCCTCCTGAATAAATGGGATTACAGATAGGTTTTACCATATTGGGCTTGAAGGTCAATTATAACTGTGTAACTTCTCTTCAGGGATTAAAAAAAAAACAGAAAAATTCAATAAAAATGTAACAGTTTATTCTTTTTAAATTTTTCTCTGTAAGAAGATATATTTACAAAGAGGTGCTTGGGAGACTACAGATGACCTTGATGGGAATTAACTAGGCTTTCCATTTATAGAGGATGAAACTTAGACACTAGAGGAATTGGAATCTTCACTGATCTAAAGATCTGAATAGTAAACAGAATACAGGACATGCTGGACCTAGCCAGAAGCACTGTGCTGACAGAGCTGATGAGTGTCTTGAATATTCTAGTAAATACAGTGGGGACACTGCAGCAGAGCCTTTAATCCCACAGACGTGAAATGCCAGCTCTTTCGCTGTTTACAACCTTCCAAAGAACAGCCTTGGAGCCCTCTGTAAAGGACAGAGTGAACTTCGTTTACAGAGATGAGAGAACAAGCCATCTTAGATGTCATCTGCCTGGATCTTCAATTCTTTCCTTGTTTAAAATCTCTTGGCACAAAATTTTATTTACTGAGTCCATCAGGATGGATTTCAATAAAATTTATATTTAACAAATGGGCTTTGATTTTATTTTCTTATTTAAGTCAATTTCTTTTTCACTTTCATTGTGTCTAATTTGGAGGAAATACCTTCACTTTTTTGTTGCTATTTTAGTTGAACCCAAAGATTAATACAAGCTGAGCAAGTGCTCTACCACTGACCTACATTATCAGTCAATCTGTCTGTAGGTATGCGTGTGTATGTATGTATGTATGTATGTATGTATGTATGTATGTATGTATGTATGTGTCTATCTATCACCTATCTATCTATTATTTCCTTCCTTCCTTCCTTCCTTCCTTCCTTCCTTCCTTCCTTCCTTC